>NC_091162.1:51006045-51183545 GCF_040958095.1 Procambarus clarkii | reverse complement strand
CAGCTGTGACGGGCTGCTTCCTGGGGTGTGTGTGTGTGTGTGGTCTGGAAAAAAAAAAAGTAGTTAGTAAACAGTTGATTGACAGTTGAGAGGCAGGCCGAAAGAGCAAATCTCAACCCCCGTAAAAACACAACTAGTAAACACACACACACACACACACACACACACACACACACACACACACACACACACACACACACACACACACACACATACACACACACACCTCGTTGAGTAGTGGATGGGGCCTCGTAGCCTGGTGGAAAGCGCGCAGGATTCGTAATTCTGTGGCGCGGGTTCGATTCTCGCACGAGGCAGAAACAAATGGGCAAAGTTTCTTTCACCCTGAATGCCCCTGTTACCTAGCAGTAAATAGGTACCTGGGAGTTAGTCAGCTGTCACGGGCTGCTTCCTGGTGTGTGTGTGCGTGTGTGTGTGTGGTGTGGAAAAAAAAAAAAGTAGTTAGTAAACAGTTGATTGACAGTTGAGAGGCGGGCCGAAAGAGCAAATCTCAACCCCCGTAAAAACACAACTAGTAAACACACACACACACACACACACACACACACACACACACACACACACACACACACACACACACACACACACCTCGTTGAGTAGTGGATGGGGCCTCGTAGCCTGGTGGATAGTGCGCAGGATTCGTAATTCTGTGGCGCGGATTCGATTCCCACACGAGGCAGAAACAAATGGGCAAAGTTTCTTTCACCCTGAATGCCCCTGTTACCTAGCAGTAAATAAGTACCTGGGAGTTAGTCAGCTGTCACGGGCTGCTTCCTGGGGTGTGTGTGTGTGTGTGTGTGTGTGGTGTTGAAAAAAAAAAAAAAAAGTAGTTAGTAAACAGTTGATTGACAGTTGAGAGGCGGGCCGAAAGAGCAAATCTCAACCCCTGTAAAAACACAACTAGTAAACACACACACACACACACACACACACCTCGTTGAGTAGTGGATGGGGCCTTGTAGCCTGGTGGAAAGCGCGCAGGATTCGTAATTCTGTGGCGCGGGTTCGATTCCCGCACGAGGCAGAAACAAATTGGCAAAGTTTCTTTCACCCTGAATGCCCCTGTTACCTAGCAGTAAATAAGTACCTGGGAGTTAGTCAGCTGTCACGGGCTGCTTCCTGGTGTGTGTGTACGTGTGTGTGTGTGGTGTGGAAAAAAAAAAGTAGTTAGTAAACAGTTGATTGACAGTTGAGAGGCGGGCAGAAAGAGCAAATCTCAACCCCCATAAAAACACAACTAGTAAACACACACACACACACACACACACACACACCTCGTTGAGTAGTGGATGGGGCCTCGTAGCCTGGTGGATAGCGCGCAGGATTCGTAATTCTGTGGCGCGGGTTCGATTCCCACACGAGGCAGAAACAAATGGGCAAAGTTTCTTTCACCCTGAATGCCATTGTTACCTAGCAGTAAATAGGTACCTGGGAGTTAGTCAGCTGTCACGGGCTGCTTCCTGGGGTGTGTGTGTGTGTGTGTGTGTGTGGTGTTGAAAAAAAAAAAAAAAGTAGTTAGTAAACAGTTGATTGACAGTTGAGAGGCGGGCCGAAAGAGCAAATCTCAACCCCTGTAAAAACACAACTAGTAAACACACACACACACACACACACACACCTCGTTGAGTAGTGGATGGGGCCTCGTAGCCTGGTGGATAGCGCGCAGGATTCGTAATTCTGTGGCGCGGGTTCGATTCCCACACGAGGCAGAAACAAATGGGCAAAGTTTCTTTCACCCTGAATGCCCCTGTTACCTAGCAGTAAATAGGTACCTGGGAGTTAGTCAGCTGTCACGGGCTGCTTCCTGGGGTGTGTGTGTGTGTGTGTGTGTGGTGTGGAAAAAAAAAAAGTAGTTAGTAAACAGTTGATTGACAGTTGAGAGGCGGGCCGAAAGAGCAAATCTCAACCCCTGTAAAAACACAACTAGTAAACACACACACACACACGCACACACACACACACACACACACACACACACACACACACACACACACACACACACACACACACACACACACACCTCGTTGAGTAGTGGATGGGGCCTCGTAGCCTGGTGGATAGCGCGCAGGATTCGTAATTCTGTGGCGCGGGTTCGATTCCCGCACGAGGCAGAAACAAATGGGCAAAGTTTCTTTCACCATGAATGCCCCTGTTACCTAGCAGTAAATAGGTAACTGGGAGTTAGCCAGCTGTCACGGGCTGCTTCCTGGGGTGTGTGTGTGTGTGTGTGTGGTGTGGAAAAAAAAACAAAAAAAAAAGTAGTTAGTAAACAGTTGATTGACAGTTGAGAGGCGGGCCGAAAGAACAAATCTCAACTCCCGTAAAAACACAACTATTAAACACACACACACACACACACACACACACACACACACCTCGTTGAGTAGTGGATGGGGCCTCTTAGCCTGGTGGATAGCGCGCAGGATTCGTAATTCTGTGGCGCGGGTTCGATTCTCGCACGAGGCAGAAACAAATGGGCAAAGTTTCTTTCACCCTGAATGCCCCTGTTACCTAGCAGTAAATAGGTACCTGGGAGTTAGTCAGCTGTGACGGGCTGCTTCCTGGGGTGTGTGTGTGTGTGTGGTCTGGAAAAAAAAAAAGTAGTTAGTAAACAGTTGATTGACAGTTGAGAGGCAGGCCGAAAGAGCAAATCTCAACCCCCGTAAAAACACAACTAGTAAACACACACACACACACACACACACACACACACACACACACACACACACACACACACACATACACACACACACCTCGTTGAGTAGTGGATGGGGCCTCGTAGCCTGGTGGAAAGCGCGCAGGATTCGTAATTCTGTGGCGCGGGTTCGATTCTCGCACGAGGCAGAAACAAATGGGCAAAGTTTCTTTCACCCTGAATGCCCCTGTTACCTAGCAGTAAATAGGTACCTGGGAGTTAGTCAGCTGTCACGGGCTGCTTCCTGGTGTGTGTGTGCGTGTGTGTGTGTGGTGTGGAAAAAAAAAAAGTAGTTAGTAAACAGTTGATTGACAGTTGAGAGGCGGGCCGAAAGAGCAAATCTCAACCCCCGTAAAAACACAACTAGTAAACACACACACACACACACACACACACACACACACACACACACACACACCTCGTTGAGTAGTGGATGGGGCCTCGTAGCCTGGTGGATAGTGCGCAGGATTCGTAATTCTGTGGCGCGGATTCGATTCCCACACGAGGCAGAAACAAATGGGCAAAGTTTCTTTCACCCTGAATGCCCCTGTTACCTAGCAGTAAATAGGTACCTGGGAGTTAGTCAGCTGTCACGGGCTGCTGCCTGGGGTGTGTGTGTGTGTGTGTGTGTGGTGTGGAAAAAAAAAGTAGTTAGTAAACAGTTGATTGACAGTTGAGAGGCGGGCCGAAAGAGCAAATCTCAACCCCCGTAAAAACACAACTAGTAAACACACACACACACACACACACACACACACACACACACACACACACACACACACACACACACACACACACACCTCGTTGAGTAGTGGATGGGGCCTCGTAGCCTGGTGGATAGCGCGCAGGATTCGTAATTCTGTGGCGCGGGTTTGATTCCCGCATGAGGCAGAAACAAATGGGCAAAGTTTCTTTCACCCTGAATGCCCCTGTTACCTAGCAGTAAATAGGTAACTGGGAGTTAGTCAGCTGTCACGGGCTGCTTCCTGGGGTATGTGTGTGTGTGTGTGTGTGGTGTGGAAAAAAAAAAAAAAAGTAGTTAGTAAACAGTTGATTGACAGTTGAGGGGCGGGCCGAAAGAACAAATCTCAACTCCCGTAAAAACACAACTATTAAACACACACACACACACACACACACACACACACACACACACACACACACACACACACACACACACACACACACACACACACACACACACACACCTCGTTGAGTAGTGGATGGGGCCTCGTAGCCTGGTGGATAGCGCGCAGGATTCGTAATTCTGTGGCGCGGGATCGATTCCCGCACGAGGCAAAAACAAATGGGCAAAGTTTCTTTCACCCTGAATGCTCCTGTTACCTAGCAGTAAATAGGTACCTGGGAGTTAGTCAGCTGTCACAGGCTGCTTCCTGGTGTGTGTGTGTGTGTGTGTGTGGTGTGGAAAAAAAAAAAAGTAGTTAGTAAACAGTTGATTGACAGTTGAGAGGCGGACCGAAAGAGCAAATCTCAACCCCCGTAAAAACACAACTAGTAAACACACACACACACACACACACACACACACACACACACACACACACACACACACACACACACACACACACTCACACACACACACACACACACACACACACACACACACACACACACACACACACCTCGTTGAGTAGAGGATGGGGCCTCTTAGCCTGGTGGATAGCGCGCAGGATTCGTAATTCTGTGGCGCGGGTTCGATTCCCGCACGAGGCAGAAACAAATGGGCAAAGTTTCTTTCACCCTGAATGCCCCTGTTACCTAGCAGTAAATAGGTACCTGGGAGTTAGTCAGCTGTCACGGGCTGCTTCCTGGGGGGTGTGTGTGTGTGTGTGTGGTGTGGAAAAAAAAAAAAAGTAGTTAGTAAACAGTTGATTGACAGTTGAGAGGCGGACCGAAAGAGCAAATCTCAACCCCCGTAAAAACACAACTAGTAAACACACACACACACACACACACACACACACACACACACACACACACACACACACACACCTCGTTGAGTAGAGGATGGGGCCTCGTAGCCTGGTGGATAGCGCGCAGGATTCGTAATTCTGTGGCGCGGGTTCGATTCCCGCACGAGGCAGAAACAAATGGGCAAAGTTTCTTTCACCCTGAATGCCCCTGTTACCTAGCAGTAAATAGGTACCTGGGAGTTAGTCAGCTGTCACGGGCTGCTTCCTGGTGTGTGTGTGTGTGTGTGTGTGTGTGGTGTGGAAAAAAAAAAAAGTAGTTAGTAAACAGTTGATTGACAGTTGAGAGGCGGGCCGAAAGAGCAAATCTCAACCCCCATAAAAACACAACTAGTAAACACACACACACACACACACACACACACACACACACACACACACACACACACACACACACACACACACACACACACACACACACACACACACCTCGTTGAGTAGTGCATGGGGCCTCGTAGCCTGGTGGATAGCGCGCAGGGATTCGTAATTCTGTGGCGCGGGTTCGACTCCCGCACGAGGCAGAAACAAATGGGCAAAGTTTCTTTCACCCTGAATGCCCCTGTTACCTAGCAGTAAATAGGTACCTGGGAGTTAGTCAGCTGTCACGGGCTGCTTCCTGGGGTGTGTGTGTGTGTGTGTGTGGTGTGGAGAAAAAAAAAGTAGTTAGTAAACAGTTGATTGACAGTTGAGGGGCGGGCCGAAAGAGCAAATCTCAACCCCCGTAAAAACACAACTAGTAAACACACACACACACACACACACACACACAAACACACACACACACAAACACACACACACACACACACACACACACACACACACACACACACACACACACACACACACACACACACACACACACACCTTGTTGAGTAATGGATGGGGCCTCGTAGCCTGGTGGATAGCGTGCAGGATTCGTAATTCTGTGGCGCGGGTTTGATTCCCGCACGAGGCAGAAACAAATGAGCAAAGTTTCTTTCACCCTGAATGCCCCTGTTACCTAGCAGTAAATAGGTACCTGGGAGTTAGTCAGCTGTCACGGGCTGCTTCCTGGGGTGTGTGTGTGTGTGTGTGTGGTGTGGAAAAAAAAAAAAAGTAGTTAGTAAACAGTTGATTGACAGTTGAGAGGCGGGCCGAAAGAGCAAATCTCAACCCCCGTAAAAACACAACTAGTAAACACACACACACACACACACACACACACACACACACACACACACACACACACACACACACACACACACACACACACCTCGTTGAGTAGTGGATGGGGCCTCGTAGCCTGGTGGATAGCGCGCAGGATTCGTAATTCTGTGGCGCGGGTTCGATTCCCGCACGAGGCAGAAACAAATGGGCAAAGTTTCTTTCACCCTGAATGCCCCTGTTACCTAGCAGTAAATAGGTACCTGGGAGTTAGTCAGCTGTCACTGGCTGCTTACTGGGGTGTGTGTGTGTGTGTGTGTGTGTGTGGTGTGGAAAAAAAAAAAAGTAGTTAGTAAACAGTTGATTGACAGTTGAGAGGCGGGCCGAAAGAGCAAGTCTCAACCCCCGTAAAAACACAACTTGTAAACACACACACACACACACACACACACACACACACACACAAGGTATTGAGGAGCGCTCCTCAAGGTATTGCTCCTCAAGGTATTGAGGAGCGCCTTTTTGGCTAGATTGTTACTGCAATGACTAGAAGGGGTTCAAGGTCAATCACCAGCAGGGATGAGGAGGAGGACAGATTTATAGACAAATTAATAGGGAAATTTGTAGAGAGAAGGAGTGATTGGTTGGAGGATCTAATCCAGGGGATTAAAAGTGAGGTATTTCAGCAAATACAAGATGCGGTAGAGAGGCAGAAGCAAGAACTTATGCTCTATGTTCAGGAAGAGATTAGGAAGGGAAGAGAGGACTGGGAGAGGGAATGTGCTCGTATCACAAACGAATTAGGAAGGATTAGCAGCATGGCTAAGGATAGAGGATTAGTGGGGGATGGGTTAGTGACTACGGTTGGGATGGGGAATCCCCAGGGGACAGGCTACCAGCATGACAATGAATTACCGAGGAGAAGGTCTATTATAATACATGGATTATTCGAATCTAGGGCACCAACAAGACAAGAGAGAATAGAAACAGAAAAATACGAATTGCACGAGATATTGAGGTGTATTGAGCAGGAATGGCAGAACACGAGGTGGATATAAATCGACGGGTTGGACCTTACAATTGTACCAAGAATAGACCTGTTCTGGTGCAATTCTCCAATGAGGAGGCAGTGGAGTACATAATGAGGACCAAGCATTTACTCAGAGGAAGTGAAACCCATTACAATGTGTTTATAGAGAGGTTTATGACGAAAGATGAGCAAATAGCCCACAAAAATAGATGGCAACAACGACACCGAACTAGCCTTTCAGGTAGTCTCACCTCCCAGGTCACATCCCAGGTCACCTTCCAGGCCACCTCCCAGGTCACCTCCCAGGTCGCATCCTCCCCAACTCAGCCCTCCTATACCTCCCCCCTGCCTCAGCCTCCCAAAACCCCCCTGTCCCTTCCACATTTGCTCCTCCCCAACGATTCCCCTGCCCCTGCTACATCACACTTGTCAGCGACCCCAGTGGGTCAAGCCATGCCCTCCCCAAACCCACCTTCCCATCCCCCCTCCCCAAATACCCCTTCCTACTCCCCTGCCCCTTCTACCCCATTGACTTCAATTCCATCTACTCCATCCCAGCTTCCACTGCACCCCTCTTCCACTCACCCCCAAACCCCACCCAACCCTCACCCCTCCTATGCACCTCCAACCCACATTTAACCCCCTCACCTTGTGACCCCCTAACACCTTCCCCCATCTCCCTCTTCCCCTCTTCTACCCCAAAACCCCCACCTACCCCCGATTCCCCCCTAACTAATATACCCTCTCTTCCACTCCCAGCACCCATGCTCCATTCTCATCTCAGCTCTCCGCCCTCAGTATCCCTCTCCCCCCCAACCTCTCAACCTCTATCTGACTCTCAGTCTCACTCTATTTCTCAGCCCCCCTATGCTATTCAGACCCCTAACTTTCAGACCCATTATGCCCTTCCTAACCCCCTAGATGCCCAGACCCCATTCGCCTACCAGGCACTCCCAGGCACCCCCCTAGCACCCCCCCACTCACCCCCACAGCCCCCACTTGCCCCCCAGACACCCCCCAGTTCCCCCCAGACCCCTGGTGAAAGGGGGAACTCTGACACCCGAGTTTCCAAGAAGAGTCTCAAGGTTTGGTACACCAATGCTGATGGGGTAGCCAATAAAGCAGAAGAGATAAAAGAAAGAGTTAGTGAGGCAGACCCAGACATAGTGGCAATAGTGGAAACTAAAATAAATGGTATGATCTCGGATGCAATCTTTCCAGAGGGGTACCAGGTGATAAGAAAAGAAAGGACACAGAGACAGGGAGGAGGAGTGGCACTACTAATAAAGCGGAAATGGAAGTTTGATGAGCTGGAAAATCCGGGTACCAATGAAAGCACAAGCTTCATACATGGAACTCTGACAGTGGATGGGAAGAAGATTGTAATCTTGATACTCTACAATCCCCCACCAAACAGTAGAAGGCCCAGGCAGGAGTACGAGGACAGCAACAAGACATGTATGGATGAACTGCAGAGGGCAGCAACTTTAGCGCATAGAATGAGAGCGAAGCTGCTGGTCATGGGGGACCTAAATCACGGAGAGATAGATTGGGAAACGAGGAATCCCCATGGCGGGGAAGAGACCTGGGGAGCGAAGCTGGTAGACGTTATTGACAGGAATTTCCTAACACAGCATGTGGAAGAAGATACTAGGGAAAGAGGAGGGGATACGCCCAGCCTATTAGATCTCATTATCACTCAGAATGTAGAAGACATCGAGCAGTTGGAACATGAAATACCACTAGGAGCTAGTGACCATTGTGTCCTAGTCTTTGACTACATGATGGAGTTTAAAATTGCGACCAAAGGACAAGAGGTCCGGGAAAGGAGACTTGATTACAGAAAAGGGGACTACAGAAGGATAAGGGACTACCTGGGAGAAGTGCAGTGGGAGGAAGAACTTAGAGGAAAAACAGTGCAAGGTATGATGAACCAAGTCATATTGAAATGCAAGGAGGCTGAAGATAGATTTATTCCAACAATAAAGGAAAAAAGCAGGAGGGAATATAATAACCCATGGTTTAATAGACAGTGTCAGGAAGCAAAGGTGAGAAGCAGGAGGGAGTGGAGGAAGTACAGAAGACAAAGGACAGAGGACAACAGGATTAGATGTAACAGAGCTAGGAATGATTACATTAACATAAGACGAGTGTCGGAAAGAAATTATGAGAATGATATTGCAGTCAAAGCGAAAAAGCAACCAAAATTACTACATAGCCATATAAGAAGGAAGATGTCGGTAAATGACCAAGTGACAAGACTGAGGAAAACAGAAGGGGCATATACAGAAAGCGACAAGGAAATCTGCGAGGTACTGAATGCAAAATTCCATGGAGTGTTCACAACCGAGCCTGAGCAGCTCCCTTTGTTAGAAGAGATTACCCAAGATGAAAGACTATCAGATATAGAGGTGACAGCAGAGGATGTAATGAAACAGTTGACAACACTGGATGCAAATAAAGCTGTTGGACCAGACAAAGTATCACCGTGGATACTTAAAGAGGCAGCGCAGGCTCTCAGCGTGCCTCTGGCAATGATCTTTAATGAGTCACTTATGTCGGGAGAATTGCCCAGTTGCTGGAAGGAGGCAAATGTCGTACCGATTTTCAAAAAAGGTGATAGGGAGGAGGCACTTAACTACAGACCCGTATCACTGACAAGCATCCCCTGCAAAATACTTGAAAGAATAATTAGGCTAAGACTTGTTGAACACCTGGAGAGCATTGGGTTTGTAAACAAGCACCAACATGGGTTCTGGACAGGGAAATCATGCCTAACAAACCTTTTAGAATTCTATGATAAAGTAACAAGGATAAGGCAGGACAGAGAAGGCTGGGCAGACTGCATATTTCTTGACTGCCAAAAGGCCTTTGATACGGTACCGCACATGAGACTGCTATACAAACTTGAGAGGCAGGCAGGAGTAAGCGGAAAGGCCCTAGTATGGGTGAAGAACTACCTAACAGGAAGGAGCCAGAGGGTAATGGTAAGGGGCGAAAAGTCGGACTGGCGAACAGTAACAAGTGGAGTACCTCAAGGATCAGTGCTGGGACCAATCCTCTTTCTAATTTACGTAAATGATATGTTTACAGGAGTGGAATCATACATGTCAATGTTTGCAGATGACGCAAAATTAATGAGAAGAGTTGTGACAGACGAGGATTGTAGGATCCTCCAAGAGGACTTAAACAGGCTGCAGAGATGGTCAGGGAAATGGCTACTGGAGTTTAACACCAGTAAATGTAAAGTTATGGAAATGGGATCAGGTGACAGGAGACCAAAGGGACAGTACACAATGAAGGGGAACAGCCTACCTGTAACGATTCGAGAAAGAGACCTGGGAGTGGATGTGACACCTAATCTAACTCGTGAGGCACATATAAATAGGATAACGACAGCAGCGTACTCTACACTGGCGAAAATTAGAACTTCATTCAGAAACCTAAATGAGGAAGCTTTTAGGGCACTTTACACTGCCTACGTGAGACCCGTCTTAGAGTATGCCGCGCCATCATGGAGCCCCCACCTGAAGAAACACATAAAGAAACTGGAGAAGGTTCAGAGGTTTGCGACGAGGCTTGTCCCAGAGTTACGAGGGATGGGATATGAAGAGCGGCTGAAGGAACTGAACCTAACGACACTAGAGAAAAGAAGGGAGAGAGGAGATATGATAGGGACATATAAAATACTCAGGGGAATTGATAAAGTGGAAATAGATGAAATGTTCACACGTAATAATAACAGAACGAGGGGACATGGGTGGAAACTGGAAACTCAGATGAGTCACAGAGATGGTAGGAAGTTTTCTTTTAGCGTGAGAGTAGTAGAAAAATGGAATGCACTTGGGGAACAGGTTGTGGAAGCAAATACTATTCATACTTTTAAAACTAGGTATGATAGGGAAATGGGACAGGAGTCATTGCTGTAAACAACCGATAGCTAGAAAGGCGGGATCCAAGAGTCAATGCTCGATCCTGCAAGCACATATAGGTGAGTACACACACACACACACACACACACACACACACACACACACACACACACACACACACACACACACACACACACACACACACACACACACACACACACCTCGTTGAGTAGTGGATGGGGCCTCGTAGCCTGGTGGATAGCGCACAGGATTCGTAATTCTGTGGCGCGGGTTCGATTCCCGCACGAGGCAGAAACAAATGGGCAAAGTTTCTTTCACCCTGAATGGCCCTGTTACCTAGCAGTAAATAGGTACCTGGGAGTTAGTCAGCTGTCACGGGCTGCTTCCTGGTGTGTGTGTGTGTGTGTGTGTGGTGTGGAAAAAAAAAAAAAGTAGTTAGTAAACAGTTGATTGACAGTTGAGAGGCGGGCCGAAAGAGCAAATCTCAACCCCCGTAAAAACACAACTAGTAAACATACACACACACACACACACACACACACACACACACACACACACACACACACAAACACACATACACACACACACACACACACACACACACACACACACACACACACACACACACACACACACACACACACACACACACACACACACACCTCGTTGAGTAGAGGATGGGGCCTCGTAGCCTGGTGGATAGCGCGCAGGATTCGTAATTCTGTGGCGCGGGTTCGATTCCCGCACGAGGCAGAAACAAATGGGCAAAGTTTCTTTCACCCTGAATGCCCCTGTTACATAGCAGTAAATAGGTACCTGGGAGTTAGTCAGCTGTCACGGGCTGCTTCCTGGGGGGTGTGTGTGTGTGTGTGTGTGGTGTGGAAAAAAAAAAAAAGTAGTTAGTAAACAGTTGATTGACAGTTTAGAGGCGGGCCGAAAGAGCAAATCTCAACCCCTGTGAAAACACAACTAGTAAACACACACACACACACACACACACACACACACACACACACACACACACACACACCTCGTTGAGTAGTGGATGGGGCCTCGTAGCCTGGTGGATAGCGCGCAGGATTCGTAATTCTGTGGCGCGGGTTCGATTCCCGCACGAGGCAGAAACAAATGGGCAAAGTTTCTTTCACCCTGAATGCCCCTGTTACCTAGCAGTAAATAGGTACCTGGGAGTTAGTCAGCTGTCATGGGCTGCTTCCTGGTGTGTGTGTGTGTGTGTGTGTGTGTGGTGTGGAAAAAAAAAAAGTAGTTAGTAAACAGTTGATTGACAGTTGAGAGGCGGGCCGAAAGAGCAAATCTCAACCCCCGTAAAAACACAACTAGTAAACACACACACACACACACACACACACACACACACACTCACACACACACACACACACACACACACACACACACACAAATGACATCGCAAGCAAGGCAAAGACTCAGCCTAAATTGTTGCATAGCCACATTAGGAGAAAAACAACAGTAAAGGAACAGGTTATGAGATTAAGGATAGGGGCGGAAGGATTCACTACAAATGACAAGGAAGTGTGTGAGGAATTGAATAAGAAATTCCAGGAGGTCTTCACCTTAGAACAAGGAGAAATTCCAGAGGTAAGTGAGGGAATAGCTAACCAGGAACCACTGGAAGAGTTTGAGATTACCAGTGGGGAAGTAAGGAAGTGTTTATTAGAGTTGGACGTGACGAAGGCTATAGGCCCAGATGGAATCTCCCCTTGGGTTCTAAAGGAAGGAGCAAGAGAACTGAGCCTACCACTCTCCATAGTGTATAACAAATCACTGGCAACAGGGGAACTGCCAGATACTTGGAAAGCAGCTAACGTAGTCCCGATATACAAGAAAGGGGATAGACAGGAGGCACTGAACTACAGGCCAGTGTCCCTAACCTGCATACCATGCAAGCTGATGGAGAAGATTGTGCGAAAAAAACTAGTGGAGCATCTGGAGCGAAGGAACTTTGTAACACAGCATCAACATGGGTTCAGGGATGGCAGGTCCTGCCTCACAGGGTTACTTGAATTCTACGACCAGGCAACAAAAATAAGGCAAGAAAGAGAAGGGTGGGCAGACTGCATATTTTTGGATTGTCAGAAAGCCTTTGATACAGTGCCACACAAGAGGCTAGTGCGAAAGTTGGAGATGCAGGCTGGAGTGAGAGGGAAGGTACTCCGGTGGATAGAGGAATACCTAAGCAACAGGAGACAACGAGTCTGTGTGAGGGGTGAAGTCTCAGATTGGCGAGACGTCACAAGTGGAGTCCCGCAGGGGTCAGTCCTCGGACCTATACTGTTTCTGGTATATGTAAATGATCTCCCAGAGGGTATAGATTCGTTCCTCTCAATGTTTGCCGACGATGCAAAAATTATGAGGAGGATTGAAACAGAGGATGATAGTAGGAGGCTACAAGATGACCTGGATAGACTGAGTGAATGGTCCAACAAATGGCTGTTGAAGTTCAACCCGAGTAAATGCAAAGTAATGAAACTAGGCAGTGGAAACAGGAGGCCAGGCACAGGATACAGAATAGGAGATGAAGTACTTAATGAAACAGACAGAGAGAAAGATCTAGGAGTTGATATCACACCAAACCTGTCTCCTGAAGCCCACATAAAGAGAATAACGTCTGCGGCATATGCGAGGCTGGCTAACATCAGAACGGCGTTCAGGAACCTGTGTAAGGAATCATTCAGAATCTTGTACACCACATATGTAAGACCAATCCTGGAGTATGCGGCCCCAGCATGGAGCCCGTACCTTGTCAAGCACAAGACGAAGCTGGAAAAAGTCCAAAGGTATGCTACTAGACTAGTCCCAGAACTAAGAGGCATGAGTTATGAGGAAAGGCTGCGGGAAATGCACCTCACGACACTGGAAGACAGAAGAGTAAGGGGGGACATGATCACAACCTACAAAATCCTCAGGGGAATCGACCGGGTAAACAAGGACGAACTTTTCAACACTGGTGGGACGCGAACAAGGGGACACAGGTGGAAGCTGAGTACCCAAATGAGCCACAGAGACGTTAGAAAGAACTTTTTCAGTGTCAGAGTAGTTAGCAAATGGAATGCATTAGGAAGTGATGTGGTGGAGGCTGACTCCATTCACAGTTTCAAATGTAGATATGATAGAGCCCAATAGGCTCAGGAATCTGTACACCAGTTGATTGACGGTTGAGAGGCGGGACCAAAGAGCCAGAGCTCAACCCCCGCAAGCACAATTAGGTGAGTACAATTAGGTGAGTACACACACACACACACACCTCGTTGAGTAGAGGATGGGGCCTCTTAGACTGGTGGATAGCGCGCAGGATTCGTAATTCTGTGGCGCGGGTTCGATTCCCGCACGAGGCAGAAACAAATATGCAAAGTTTCTTTCACCCTGAATGCCCCTGTTACCTAGCAGTAAATAGGTACCTGGGAGTTAGTCAGCTGTCACGGGCTGCTTCCTGGTGTGTGTGTGTGTGTGTGTGTGTGGTGTGGAAAAAAAAAAGTAGTTAGTAAACAGTTGATTGACAGTTGAGAGGCTGGCCGAAAGAGCAAATCTCAACCCCCGTAAAAACACAACTAGTAAACATACACACACACACACACACACACACACACACACACACACACACACACACACACACACACACACACACACACACACACACACCTCGTTGAGTAGTGGATGGGGCCTCGTAGCCTGGTGGATTGCGCGCAGGATTCGTAATTCTGTGGCGCGGGTTCGATTCCCGCACGAGGCAGAAACAAATGGGCAAAGTTTCTTTCACCCTGAATGCCCCTGTTACCTAGCAGTAAATAGGTACCTGGGAGTTAGTCAGCTGTCACGGGCTGCTTCCTGGGGTGTGTGTGTGTGTGTGTGTGGTGTGGAAAAAACAAAAAAAGTAGTTAGTAAACAGTTGATTGACAGTTGAGAGGCAGGCCGAAAGAGCAAATCTCAACCCCCGTAAAAACACAACTAGTAAACACACACACACACACACACACACACACACACACACACACACACACAAACACACATACACACACACACACACACACACACACACACACACACACACACACACACACCTCGTTGAGTAGAGGATGGGGCCTCGTAGCCTGGTGGATAGCGCGCAGGATTCGTAATTCTGTGGCGCGGGTTCGATTCCCGCACGAGGCAGAAACAAATGGGCAAAGTTTCTTTCACCCTGAATGCCCCTGTTACATAGCAGTAAATAGGTACCTGGGAGTTAGTCAGCTGTCACGGGCTGCTTCCTGGGGTGTGTGTGTGTGTGTGTGTGTGGTGTGGAAAAAAAAAAAGTAGTTAGTAAACAGTTGATTGACAGTTGAGAGGCGGGCCGAAAGAGCAAATCTCAACCCCCATAAAAACACAACTAGTAAACACACACACACACACACACACACACACACACACACACACACACACACACACACACACACACACACACACACACACACACACACACACACACACACACACACACACACACCACGTTGAGTAGTGGATGGGGCCTCGTAGCCTGGTGGATAGCGTGCAGGATTCGTAATTCTGTGGTTTGATTCCCGCACAAGGCAGAAACAAATGGGCAAAGTTTCTTTCACCCTGAATGCCCCTGTTACCTAGCAGTAAATAGGAACCTGGGAGTTAGTCAGCTGTCACGGGCTGCTTCCTGGGGTGTGTGTGTGTGTGTGTGTGGTGTGGAAAAAAAAAAAAAGTAGTTAGTAAACAGTTGATTGACAGTTGAGAGGAGGGCCGAAAGAGCAAATCTCAACCCCCGTAAAAACACAACTAGTAAACACACACACACACACACACACACATACACACACACACACACACACACACACACACACACACACACACACACACACACACACACACACACACACACACACACACACACACACACACACACACACACACACCTGGTTGAGCAGTGGATGGGGCCTCGTAGCCTGGTGGATAGCGCGCAGGATTCGTAATTCTGTGGCGCGGGTTCGATTCCCGCTCGAGGCAGAAACAAATGGGCAAAGTTTCTTTCACCCTGAATGCCCCTGTTACCTAGCAGTAAATAGGTACCTGGGAGTTGGTCAGCTGTCACGGGCTGCTTCCTTGGGTGTGTGTGTGTGTTTGTGTGGTGTGGAAAAAAAAAAGTAGTTAGTAAACAGTTGATTGACAGTTGAGAGGCGGGCCGAAAGAGCAAATCTCAACCCCCGTAAAAACACAACTAGTAAACACACACACACACACACACACACACACACACACACACACACACACACACACACACACACCTTGTTGAGTAGTGGATGGAGCCTCGTAGCCTGGTGGATAGCGCGCAGGATTCGTAATTCTGTGGCGCGGGTTCGATTCCCGCACGAGGCAGAAACAAATGGGCAAAGTTTCTTTCACCCTGAATGCCCCTGTTACCTAGCAGTAAATAGGTACCTGGGAGTTAGTCAGCTGTCACGGGCTGCTTCCTGGTGTGTGTGTGTGTGTGTGTGTGTGTGTGGTGTGGAAAAAAAAAAAAAAAGTAGTTAGTAAACAGTTGATTGACAGTTGAGAGGCGGGCCGAAAGAGCAAATCTCAACCCCCATAAAAACACAACTAGTAAACACACACACACACACACACACACACACACACACACACACACACACACCTCGTTGAGTAGTGGATGGGGCCTCGTAGCCTGGTGGATAGCGCGCAGGATTCGTAATTCTGTGGCGCGGGTTCGATTCCCGCACGAGGCAGAAACAAATGGGCAAAGTTTCTTTCACCCTGAATGCCCCTGTTACCTAGCAGTAAATAGGTACCTGGGAGTTAGTCAGCTGTCACTGGCTGCTTCCTGGGGTGTGTGGGTGTGTGTGTGTGGTGTGGAAAAAAAAAAGTAGTTAGTAAACAGTTGATTGACAGTTGAGAGGCGGGCCGAAAGAGCAAATCTCAACCCCCGTAAAAACACAACTTGTAAACACACACACACACACACACACACACACACACACACACACACACACACACACCTCGTTGAGTTGTGGATGGGGCCTCATAGCCTGGTGGATAGCGCGCAGGATTCGTAATTCTGTGGCGCGGGTTCGATTCCCGCACGAGGCAGAAACAAATGGGCAAAGTTTCTTTCACCCTGAATGCCCCTGTTACCTAGCTGTAAATAGGTACCTGGGAGTTAGTCAGCTGTCACGGGCTGCTTCCTGGGGTGTGTGTGTGTGTGTGTGTGGTGTGGAAAAAAAAATAAATAAAAAGTAGTTAGTAAACAGTTGATTGACAGTTGAGAGGCGGGCCGAAAGAGCAAATCTCAACCCCCGTAAAAACACAACTAGTAAACACACACACACACACACACACACACACACACACACACACACACACACACACACACACACACACACACACACACACACACACACACACCTCGTTGAGTAGTGGATGGGGCCTCGTAGCCTGGTGGATAGCGCGCAGGATTCGTAATTCTGTGGCGCGGGTTCGATTCCCGCACGAGGCAGAAACAAATGGGCAAAGTTTCTTTCACCCTGAATGCCCCTGTTACCTAGCAGTAAATAGGTACCTGGGAGTTAGTCAGCTGTCACGGGCTGCTTCCTGGTGTGTGTGTGTGTGTGTGTGTGTGTGGTGTGGAAAAAAAAAAGTAGTTAGTAAACAGTTGATTGACAGTTGAGAGGCGGGCCGAAAGAGCAAATCTCAACCCCCGTAAAAACACAACTAGTAAACACACACACACACACACACACACACACACACACACACACACACACACAGGGTATGGGGTGAACGGGGCGGGAGGACAGGAAGGAAAGGGAGGTTTTCTCCTCTTCATAGAAAACCCCCCTTTACTTCCTGTCCTCCCGCCCCGTTCACCCCATACCCTCCCTGTCCTTCCCCCTTCACTTGACCCCTCACCCCTCTTCCCAGTATCCTCTGCAACCCTGGCATCCACCTCTCAAATCCTCACACCCATGGCACAGCTTCCTCCACCAGCAGAACAATGACCAAGAAGGAGATTTGAGAAGGGACGGAGAAAGTGAGCCTCAAGGCAATGTACACTAACATAGATGGTATTACAAATAAGGCAAATGAACTTGGAGAATGGGTACTAGAGGAAAACCCAGACATAATAGCTCTCACAGAAACAAAGCTGACGAAAACAATAACAAATGCAGTGTTCCCACAGGACTATTATGTTATGAGGAAAGAGAGAGAAGGAAGAGGTGGTGGTGGTGTAGCTCTGCTGGTAAGAAAAGGCTTGGATTTTGAGGAGTTGGTTGTTCAGGGATGTGAAGGTTTCAGTGACTACATAATAGGAACAATAACAACTGGAGGGCAAAAAAATATAGTCGTAGTCATATATAATCCACCACCAAATGACAGAAGACCCAGACAGGAATATGATAGAAACAATATGGCCACCATTAACATAATAGAGAGAGCAGCTTCTGTTGCTAGCAGGAATGGATCTGGACTACTAATCATGAGAGACTTCAACCATGGGAAGATAGATTGGGAGAACGGAGGCCCGCATGGAGGACCAGAAACATGGAGAGCTAAGCTGCTGGACGTGGCAACAAGAAACTTTCTAAGCCAGCACATCAAGGATCCAACAAGAATGAGAGGAGATGATGAACCAGCAATGCTTGATCTGATATTTACCCTAAATGAGTGGGATATAAGGGAAGTCAAGATGGAAGCACCCTTGGGAATGAGTGATCACAGTGTATTGAACTTTGAGTACCTGGTAGAGCTCGGAATTATCCCCCCCGAAAAAGAACTAGGAAACAAAAGGCTGGCATACCGAAAGGGAAATTATGAGGAGATGAGAAGCTTCCTAAGGGAAATACCTTGGGACACAGTCCTCAGAGCTAAGTCTGTACAAGATATGATGAACTATGTCACCCAAAAGTGTCAGGAGGCAGTAAGCAGATACATCCCGGCCCAAAAGGAAAAATCCGAGAAACAAAAGAAGAATCCATGGTATAATAGGGCATGTATGGAAGTAAAGAAACTGAACAAAAGGGCATGGAGGAACTTCCGGAATAACAGAACACCAGAAAGCAGAGAGAGATACCAGAGAACCAGGAATGAGCACGTCAGGGTGAGAAGAGAAGCAGAGAAAAGTTATGAAAATGATATAGCAAACAAAGCCAAGACCGAACCAAAGCTACTCCACAGTCACATCAGACGGAAAACAACAGTGAAAGAACAGGTAGTGAAACTTAGAACAGGCGAGGACAGGTATACAGAGAATGACAGAGAGGTGTGTGATGAACTCAACAAGAGGTTCCAAATGCAGGCGATGAGTCACAATAACGTGGCTGAAGTATGTTGACCAGACCACACACTAGAAATTAAAGGGACGACGACGTTTCGGTCCGTCCTGGACCATTCTCAAGTCGATCGACTTGAGAATGGTCCAGGACGGACCGAAACGTCGTCGTCCCTTCAATTTTTAGTGTGTGGTCTGGTCAACAAGAGGTTCCAAGAGGTCTTCACAACCTCAATCATCCCAAATTCGATCCTTGAGCCATATTTTGGAGCCAAATTCTAGTTTCCTTCACGAATTCGCAGTTTGAAATTACAACTTTTTACACCGAAAATATGCCAATTACTGAGAGCAACGATGGGTCACATTTTGCCCAAACCCTCCCTGCAGTTTTCAGAATATCCCAAACATCCCCAATTCAACCCTTGAGCCATATTTTGGAGCTAAATCCTGGCTTTCTGCACGTATTCGCCCTTTGAAAGTACGACTTTTTATACCGAAAACATGCCACTTACTTAAATTGGCAATGGATCACTTTTTGCCCAAATCCTCCCTGTAGTTTTTAAAATATCCCAAACATCCCAAACTCGACCCTTGAGCCATATTTTGGAGCCAAATTCTGGCTCTCTGCACGTATTCGCAATTTGAAATTACGTCCTTTATACCGAAAATATGAAAATTACTGAGAGCGGCGTTGGGTCACATTTTGCCCGACCCCCCCCGCGCCTGCTGTTTTCAAAATATCCCAAACATTCCAAATTCGACCCTTGAGCCATGTTTTGGAGTCAAATTCTGGCTTTCTGCTCGTATTCGAAGTTTGATATTACGTCTTTCGATTCCAAAAATATGCTAATTACTCAGAGCGACGATGAGCCGCATTTTGCCCAAACTCCCCTGCAGTTTTCAAAATATTCTAAACACCCCAAATTCGACGCTTAAGCCATATTTTGGAGCCAAATTCTGGCTCTCAGCTCATATTCGCAGTTTGGCGATGGGTCACATTTTGCCCAAACCCCTCCTGCAGTTTTCAAAATATCCCAAACATCCCAAATTCGACCCCTTGAGCCATATTTTGGAGCAAAATTCTGGCTTTCTGCACGTGTTAGTAGTTTCAAATTACGAATTTTTATACCGCAAATATGCCAATTACTGAGAGCTACGATTAATCACATTTTGCCCAAACCCCACCCAGCAGTTTTCAAAATATCCCAAACATCCCAAATTAAACGCTTGAGCCATATTTAAAGCCAAATTCTGGATTCTGCACGTATTTGCAGTTTTAAATTACGACTTTTTAAACCGATAATATGCCAACTACTGAAAGCGGCGATGGATCACATTTTGCCCAAAACCCCCCCTGCAGCTTTCAAAATATCCCAACCATCCCAAATTCGAGCCTTGAGCCATATTTTGAAGCTAAATTCTGGTTTGCTACACGTATTCACAGTTTGAAATTACAACTTTTTACACCGAAAATATGCTAATTACTGAAAGCGGCGATGGATCATATTTTGCCTAAACCCTCCCTGCAGTTTTCAAAATATCCCAAACATCCTGAATTCGACGCTTGAGCCATATTTTGGAGCCAAATTCTAACTCTCGGCACGTCTTCGCAGTTTCAAGTTTCGACTTTTTATACCGAAAATATGCCAATTACTGAGAGCGGCGATGGGTCACATTTTGCCCAAGCCCCCCTGCAGGTTTGAAAATATCCCAAACATTCCAAGTTCTGCGCGTGAGCCATATTTTGGAGCCATATTTTGGCTCTCTGCTCGTGTTCGCAGTATATAATTACGACTATTTATACCGAAAGTATGCCAATTACTGAGAGCGACGATGAGTCACATTTCGCCCAAAACCTATCAGCAGTTTTCAAAACATCCCAAATATCCAAAATTCGACCCTTGAGCCAAATTCAGGCTCTCTGCACGTATTCGCAGTTTGAAATTACGTCTTTTTATACCGAAAATATGCAAATTACTGAAAGCAGCGGCAGGTCACATTTTGCCCAAAATCCCCTGCAGTTTTCAAAACATTCCAAATATCCCAAATTCGAACCTTGAGCTGTATTTTGGAGCCAAATTCTGGCTCTCTGCACGCATTGGCCATTTAAAATTATGACTTCTTATGCCGAAAATATGCCAATTACTGAGAGCGGCGATGGGTCACATATAGGGTTAAACCCCCCCCCCCTTGCAGTTTTGAAAATATCCCAAACATTCCAAGTTCGGCGCGTGAGCCATATTTTGGAGCTAAATTCTGGCTCTCTACACGTGTTCGCAGTTTGAAATTACGATTTTTTATTCCGAAAATATGCCAATTACTGAGAGCGGCGCTGGGTCACATTTTGCTCAAACCCCCCTGCAGTTTTCAAAATTTCCCAAACATCCCAAATTCAATGCTAGATCTATATTTTGGAGCCAAATTCTGGCTCTCTGCGTATTCGCAGTTTGAAATTACGTCTTTTTATACCGAAAATATGTTAATTACTGAAAGCGGCGATGGGTCACATTTTGCCCAAACCCCCCCTGCTGTTTTCAAAATATCCCAAACATTCCAAATTCAACGCTTGAGCCACATTTTGAAACCAAATTCTGGCTCTCTGCAAGTATTCGCCATTTGAAATTACGAATTTTTATGCCGAAAATATGCCAATTACTGAGAGCGGCGATGGATCACATTACGTCCAAACCTCCCCTGTAGTTTTCAAAATATTCAAAACATCCCAAATTCGACCCTTGAGCCACATTTTGGAGCCAAATTCATGCTCTCTGCACGTATTCGTAGTTTGAAATTTTGTCTTTTTATACCAAAAATATGCAAATTACTGAAGGCAGCGATGGGTCACATTTTGCCCAAAATCCCCTGCAGTTTTTAAAATATCCCAACCATCCCAAATTCGACGCTTGAACCATATTTTGGAACCAAATTCTGGGTCTCTGTACGTTTCTGTTCAATAGAAAATAATGACATTTTATACCGAAAATATGCCAATTACTGAGAGCGGCGATGGGTCACATTTTGCCTAATCCTCTCTGCAGTTTTCAAAATATCCCAAACATCCCAAACTCGACCCTTGAGCCACATTTTGGAGCCAAATTCAGGCTCTCTGCACGTATTCGCAGTTTGAAATTACGAATTTTTATATCGAAAATATGCCAATTACTGAAAACGTCGATGGGTCACATTTTGCCCAAAATCCCCTGCAGTTTTTACAATATCCCATACATCCCAAATTAGACGCTTGAATTATATGTTGGGGGAAAATTCTAGCTCTCTGTACGTATTCGCAGTTTGAAATTACGACTTTTTATACCAAAAATATGCCAATTACTGAAAGCAACGTTGGATCACATTTTGCCCAAACTGTACCTGCAGTTTTCAAAGTATCACAAACATCCCAAACTCGACACTTGAGCAATATTTTGGAGCCAAATTCTGGCTCTCTGCACGTATTCGCCATTTGAAATTACGAATTTTTATGCCGGAAATATGCCAATTACTGAGAGCGGCGATAGGTCACATTTTGTCCGAACCTCCCCTGTAGTTTTCAAAATATTCAAAACATCCAAAATTTGACGATTGAGCCATATTTTGGCGCCAAATTCTGGTTCTCTGCACGTATTCGCAGTTTGAAATTACGATTTTTTTTTACCGAAAATAAGCCAATTACTGTAAGCGGCGATGGGTCACATTTTATATGGCTCTCAAAATTCACTGCAGTTGTCAAAATATCCCAAACATCCCAAATTCGACGCTTGAACCATATTTTGGAATCAAATTCTGGGTCTCTGTACGTTTTTGCCTTTTGAAATTATGACTTTTTATACCGAAAATGTGCCAATTACTGAGAGCGGCGATGGGTCACATTTTGCCCAATCCCCTCTGCAGTTTTCAAAATATCCCAAACATCCCAAACTCGACCCTTGAGCCACATTTTGGAGCCAAATTCATGCTCTCTGCACGTATTCGTAGTTTGAAATTACGTCTTTTTATACCGAAAATATGCCAATTACTGAAAACAGCGATGGGTCACATTTTGCCCAAACCCCCCCCTGCTGTTTTCAAAATATCCCAAACATCCCAAATTCTAAGCTTGAGCTATATTTTGGAGCTAAATTCTGGCTCTCTGAACGTATTCGCAGTTTGAAATTACGATTTTTTTACCGAAAACAAGCCAATTACTGTAAGCGGCGATGGGTCACATTTTCCCAAACTCAGCTGCAGTTTTCAAAATATCCCAAACATCCCAAATTCGACCCTTGAGCTATATTTTGAAACCAAATTCAGGCTCTCTGCACGTATTCGTAGTTTGAAATTATGTCTTTTTATACCAAAAATATGCAAATTACTGAAGGCAGCGATGGGTCACATTTTGCCCAAAATCCCCTGCAGTTTTTAAAATATCCCAAACATCCCAAATTCGACGCTTGAACCATAATTTGGTACCAAATTCTGGGTCTCTGTACGTTTTTGTTTAATAGAAAATAATGACATTTTATACCGAAAATTTGCCAATTACTGAGAGCGGCGATGGTTCACATTTGCCCAATCAACCCTGCAGTTTTCAAAATATCCCATGTCTCATGTCTCATGTGATTCCTAGGGGCACCAGATTGAAGATGGCATGTCAAACGCCTCGTCAGCTTGGTCGACGTCATACCTATGTAACATAGGTATGACGGTATAAAAACATTAATACATGAAAACTTGGCTTATTAGGCAAATCGGGCCTTGCATCGTAGGCTGAGAAGTGCGTTCTGGTTACTAGGTACGACATATATATATACATATATATACGACATATATATATACATATATATATATATATATATATATATATATATATATATATATATATATATATATATATATATATATATATATATATATATATATATATATATATATATATATATATATATTAGTATATTTTGGTAGCAGTCTTTCCTGTAGACATATATTATTAAATATGACCTAAAAAGTAAGATTAATAATTCTAACACGAATTTTCTCAATCTTTCGTACATTTCTTTTCACTGTTGGAGGTAAATCAAAAATCAATTCTCCAAAATTCATTTTTATTTCTAGTCTGACGCGACACGAGCGCGTTTCGTAAAACTTATTACATTTTCAAAGACTTTAGTTTACAAATACACAACTGAATAGAACTTACGCATCTCCGATTTTATATCTACATTTGAGTGAGGTGGATGGGGTGAGGTGGCATTAATAGGGTATTAATTTCATCAACACAAGACAGAACAAGAGGTGGTATTAATAGGGTATTAATTTCATCAACACAAGACAGAACACGAAACAATGGGTATTGAATAGAAGTGTTTGTAGAAAGCCTATTGGTCCATATTTCTTGATGCTTCTATATTGGAGCGGAGTCTTGAGGTTGGTAGAATATAGTTGTGCATTAATTGGCTGTTGATTGCTGGTGTTGACTTCTTGATGTGTAGTGCCTCGCAAACGTCAAGCCGCCGGCTATCGCTGTATCTATCGATGATTTCTGTGTTGTTTACTAGGATTTCTCTGGCGATGGTTTGGTTGTGGGAAGAGATTATATGTTCCTTAATGGAGCCCTGTTGCTTATGCATCGTTAAACGCCTAGAAAGAGATGTTGTTGTCTTGCCTATATACTGGGTTTTTTGGAGCTTACAGTCCCCAAGAGGGCATTTGAAGGCATAGACGACGTTAGTCTCTTTTAAAGCGTTCTGTTTTGTGTCTGGAGAGTTTCTCATGAGTAGGCTGGCCGTTTTTCTGGTTTTATAGTAAATCGTCAGTTGTATCCTCTGATTTTTGTCTGTAGGGATAACGTTTCTATTAACAATAACTTTCAGGACCCTTTCCTCCGTTTTATGAGCTGTGGAAAAGAAGTTCCTGTAAAATAGTCTAATAGGGGGTATAGGTGTTGTGTTAGTTGTCTCTTCAGAGGTTGCATGGCGTTTCACTTTCCTTCTTATGATGTCTTCGACGAAACCATTGCGGAAGCCGTTGTTGACTAGGACCTGCCTTACCCTACAGAGTTCTTCGTCGATTTGCTTCCATTCTGAGCTGTGGCTGAGAGCACGGTCGACATATGCGTTAACAACACTCCTCTTGTACCTGTCTGGGCAGTCGCTGTTGGCATTTAGGCACATTCTTATGTTCGTTTCCTTAGTGTAGACTGCAGTGTGGAAACCTCCGCTCTTTTCCATGACTGTTACATCTAGAAAGGGCAGCTTCCCATCCTTTTCCATCTCGTAAGTGAAACGCAACACGGAACTCTGCTCAAATGCCTCCTTCAGATCCTGCAGATGTCTGACATCAGGTACCTGTGTAAAAATGTCGTCAACATACCTGCAGTATATGGCCGGTTTCAAGTTCATGTCGACTAAGACTTTTTGCTCGACGGTACCCATGTAGAAGTTTGCAAACAGGACACCTAGGGGAGAACCCATGGCGACCCCATCTACTTGCTTATACATGTGCCCATCCGGGCTCAAGAAGGGTGCCTCTTTAGTACAAGCTTGGAGTAGTTTCCTCAGAATATTTTCTGGTATGTCAAGAGGAGTACAGGCTGGATCACGATACACTCTGTCGGCTATCATCCCGATTGTCTCGTCCACGGGTACGTTGGTAAACAGCGATTCTACGTCCAACGAGGCTCTTATCCCTGTGGCCCGTGTGCCCCGCAGTAAGTCAACAAATTCCTTTGGAGACTTCAGGCTGAAGGCGCAAGGAACATAAGGAGTCAGCAGGCCGTTGAGTCGCTTCGCCAGTCTGTACGTGGGTGTGGGTATCTAGCTAATGATTGGCCGAAGTGGGTTTCCAGGCTTGTGTGTCCTGACATTTCCATACGCATATCCAGGTTTATATTCCCCAATGATATTTGGCAGGTGGAGTCCGGATTTCTTGGCGTTCACAGTTTCGATCAGTTTGTTGACCTTTGCTTTTAATTCGGCTGTAGTGTCCTTCGTTACCCTTTGGAACTTAGTTTGGTCAGAGAGTATGATGTTCATTTTCGCCAGATATTCGTCTTTTTTAAGAATGACATATATTGGCGACTTGCCACCTCTCCTGACAACTATCTCCTTGTTCTCACGAAGGCTTTTAGCTGACGCTTTGAGCTCGGGGGACAGTATGGTGCTTCTGTAATTGCCTCGATTCTTTCCTCCTTCTGCAATAAGTTCTGCTTGTAAGGTCTCTTTGGTAGTGACCTCAAGACTCCGCTCCAATATAGAAGCATCAAGAAATATTGACCAATAGGCTTTCTACAAACACTTCTATTCAATACCCATTGTTTCGTGTTCTGTCTTGTGTTGATGAAATTAATACCCTATTAATACCACCTCTTGTTCTGTCTTGTGTTGATGAAATTAATACCCTATTAATGCCACCTCACCCCATCCACCTCCCTCAAATGTAGATATAAAATCGGAGATGCGTAAGTTCTATTCAGTTGTGTATTTGTAAACTAAAGTTTTTGAAAATGTAATAAGTTTTACGAAACGCGCTCGTGTCGCGTCAGACTAGAAATAAAAATGAATTTTGGAGAATTGATTTTTGATTTACCTCCAACAGTGAAAAGAAATGTACGAAAGATTGAGAAAATTCGTGTTAGAATTATTAATCTTAATTTTTCGGTCATATTTAATAATATATATATATATATATATATATGTATATATATGTATATATATAAATATATATATATATATATATATATATATATATATATATATATATATATATATATATATATATATATATATGCAAACAAGCCTGAATGGTCCCCAGGACTATATACAACTGAAAACTCACACCCCAGAAGTGACTCGAACCCATACTCCCACAACTGGTATGTACAGGGACGCCTTAATCCGCTTGACCATCACGACCGGACATAAGGAAGTGATATCCGAGGCTATATGAACCACTTCCCCGCCGGCACTCGGATGGTAATCTTGGGCATAGCATTTTATCAAATCACCTCATTCTTTGGGGCACACGTGAGGAACACAATTGCAAACAAGCCTGAATGGTCCCCAGGACTATATACAACTGAAAACTCACACCCCAGAAGTGACTCGAACCCATACTCCCACAACTGGTATGTACAGGGACGCCTTAATCCGCTTGACCATCACGACCGGACATAAGGAAGTGATAGCCGAGGCTATATGAACCACTTCCCCGCCGGCACTCGGATGGTAATCTTGGGCATAGCATTTTATCAAATCACCTCATTCTTTGGGGCACACGTGAGGAACACAAA
The DNA here is from genome assembly GCF_040958095.1 of Procambarus clarkii. Taxonomy (NCBI): domain Eukaryota; kingdom Metazoa; phylum Arthropoda; class Malacostraca; order Decapoda; family Cambaridae; genus Procambarus; species Procambarus clarkii. Next base: position 51,156,186 of record NC_091162.1, on the reverse strand, counting down.
TGCAAACAAGCCTGAATGGTCCCCAGGACCCAAGTGGTTCATATAGCCTCGGCTATCACTTCCTTATGTCCGGTCGTGATGGTCAAGCGGATTAAGGCGTCCCTGTACATACCAGTTGTGGGAGTATGGGTTCGAGTCACTTCTGGGGTGTGAGTTTTCAGTTGTATATAGTCCTGGGGACCATTCAGGCTTGTTTGCATTTGTGTTCCTCACGTGTGCCCCAAAGAATGAGGTGATTTGATAAAATGCTATGCCCAAGATTACCATCTGAGTGCCGGCGGGGAAGTGGTTCATATAGCCTCGGCTATCACTTCCTTATGTCCGGTCGTGATGGTCAAGCGGATTAAGGCGTCCCTGTACATACCAGTTGTGGGAGTATGGGTTCGAGTCACTTCTGGGGTGTGAGTTTTCAGATATATATATATATATATATATATATATATATATATATATATATATATATATATATATATATATATGTATATATATATATATATATATATATATATATATATATATATATGTATATATATATATATATATATATATATATATATATATATATATATATATATATATATATATATGCGAACAAGCCTGAATGGTCCCCAGGACTATATGCGAATGAAAACTCACACCCCAGAAGTGACTCGAACCCATACTCCCAGGAGCAACGCAACTGGTAACTTCAGGGCGCCTCAATCCACTTGACCATCACGGCCGTCAAAAGGAAGTGATAGCCGAGGCTATTTGAGCCACTTCCCCGACGGCAACTCGGATGGTAATCTTGGGCATAGCATTTCACCAAATCACCTCATTCTTTGGGGCACACGTGAGGAACACAAATGCGAACAAGCCTGAATGGTCCCCAGGACTATATGCGAATGAAAACTCACACCCCAGAAGTGACTCGAACCCATACTCCCAGGAGCAACGCAACTGGTAACTACAGGGCCCCTTAATCCACTTGACCATCACGGCCGTCAAAATGAAGTGATAGTCAAGGCTATTTGAGCCACTTCTCCGACGGCAACTTGGATGGTAATCTTGGGCATAGCATTTCACCAAATCACCTCATTCTTTGGGGCACACGTGAGGAACACAAATGCGAACAAACCTGAAAGGTCCCCAGGACTATATGCGAATGAAAACTCACACCCCAGAAGTGACTCGAACCCATACTCCCAGGAGCAACGCAACTGGTAACTACAGGGCGCCTTAATCCACTTGACCATCACGGCCATCAAAAGGAAGTGATAGCCAAGGCTATTTGAGCCACTTCCCCGACGGCAACTCGGATGGTAATCTTGGGCAAAGCATTTCACCAAATCACCTCATTCTTTGGGGCACACGTGAGGAACACAAATGCGAACAAGCCTGAATGGTCCCCAGGACTATATGCGAATGAAAACTCACACCCCAAAAGTGACTCGAACCAATATTCCCAGGAGCAACGCAACTGGTAACTACAGGGCGCCTTAATCCACTTGACCATCACGGCCGTCAAAAGGAAGTGATAGCCAAGGCTATTTGAGCCACTTCCCGGACGGCAACTCGGATGGTAATCTTGGGCATAGCATTTCACCAAATCACCTCATTCTTTGGGGCACACGTGAGGAACACAAATGCGAACAAGCCTGAATGGTCCCCAGGACTATATGCGAATGAAAACTCACACCCCAGAAGTGACTCGAACCCATACTCCCAGGAGCAACGCAACTGGTAACTACAGGGCCCCTTAATCCACTTGACCATCACGGCCGTCAAAATGAAGTGATAGTCAAGGCTATTTGAGCCACTTCTCCGACGGCAACTTGGATGGTAATCTTGGGCATAGCATTTCACCAAATCACCTCATTCTTTGGGGCACACGTGAGGAACACAAATGCGAACAAACCTGAAAGGTCCCCAGGACTATATGCGAATGAAAACTCACACCCCAGAAGTGACTCGAACCCATACTCCCAGGAGCAACGCAACTGGTAACTACAGGGCGCCTTAATCCACTTGACCATCACGGCCATCAAAAGGAAGTGATAGCCAAGGCTATTTGAGCCACTTCCCCGACGGCAACTCGGATGGTAATCTTGGGCAAAGCATTTCACCAAATCACCTCATTCTTTGGGGCACACGTGAGGAACACAAATGCGAACAAGCCTGAATGGTCCCCAGGACTATATGCGAATGAAAACTCACACCCCAAAAGTGACTCGAACCAATATTCCCAGGAGCAACGCAACTGGTAACTACAGGGCGCCTTAATCCACTTGACCATCACGGCCGTCAAAAGGAAGTGATAGCCAAGGCTATTTGAGCCACTTCCCGGACGGCAACTCGGATGGTAATCTTGGGCATAGCATTTCACCAAATCACCTCATTCTTTGGGGCACACGTGAGGAACACAAATGCGAACAAGCCTGAATGGTCCCCAGGACAATATGCAACTGAAAACTCACACTCCAGAAGTGACTCGAACCCATACTCCCAGGAGCAACGCAACTGGTATGTACAAGACGCCTTAATCCACTTGACCATCACGACCGGACAAAATGAGGTGATAGTTGAGGCTATTTGAACCACCCCACCGCCGGCACTCGGATAGTAATCTTGGGCATAGCATTTTACCAAATCACCTCATTCTTTGGGGCACACGTGAGGAACACAAATGCGAACAAGCCTGAATGGTCCCCAGGACAATATGCAACTGAAAACTCACACCCCAGAAGTGACTCGAACCCATACTCCCAGGAGCAACGCAACTGGTATGTACAAGACGCCTTAATCCACTTGACCGTCACGACCGGACAAAATGAGGTGATAGCCGAGGCTATTTGAACCACCCCACCGCCGGCACTCGGATAGTAATCTTGGGCATAGCATTTTACCAAATCACCTCATTCTTTGGGGCACACGAGAGGAACACAAATGCGAACAAGCCTGAATGGTACCCAGGACAATATGCAACTAAAAACTCACACCCCAGAAGTGACTCGAACCCATACTCCCAGGAGCAACGCAACTGGTATGTACAAGACGCCTTAATCCACTTGACCATCACGACCGGACAAAATGAGGTGATAGCCGAGGCTATTTGAACCACCCCACCGCCGGCATTTGGATAGTAATCTTGGGCATAGCATTTTACCAAATCACCTCATACTTTGGGGCACACGTGAGGAACACAAATGTGAACAAGCCTGAATGGTCCCCAGGACTATATGCGAATGAAAACTCACACCCCAAAAGTGACTCGAACCAATATTCCCAGGAGCAACGCAACTGGTAACTACAGGGCGCCTTAATCCACTTGACCATCACGACCGTCAAAAGGAAGTGATAGCCAAGGCTATTTGAGCCACTTCCCGGACGGCAACTCGGATGGTAATCTTGGGCATAGCATTTCACCAAATCACCTCATTCTTTGGGGCACACGTGAGGAACACAAATGCGAACAAGCCTGAATGGTCCCCAGGACAATATGCAACTGAAAACTCACACTCCAGAAGTGACTCGAACCCATACTCCCAGGAGCAACGCAACTGGTATGTACAAGACGCCTTAATCCACTTGACCATCACGACCGGACAAAATGAGGTGATAGCCGAGGCTATTTGAACCACCCCACCGCCGGCACTCGGATAGTAATCTTGGGCATAGCATTTTACCAAATCACCTCATTCTTTGGGGCACACGTGAGGAACACAAATGCGAACAAGCCTGAATGGTCCCCAGGACAATATGCAACTGAAAACTCACACCCCAGAAGTGACTCGAACCCATACTCCCAGGAGCAACGCAACTGGTATGTACAAGACGCCTTAATCCACTTGACCGTCACGACCGGACAAAATGAGGTGATAGCCGAGGCTATTTGAACCACCCCACCGCCGGCACTCGGATAGTAATCTTGGGCATAGCATTTTACCAAATCACCTCATTCTTTGGAGCACACGAGAGGAACACAAATGCGAACAAGCCTGAATGGTACCCAGGACAATATGCAACTGAAAACTCACACCCCAGAAGTGACTCGAACCCATACTCCCAGGAGCAACGCAACTGGTATGTACAAGACGCCTTAATCCACTTGACCATCACGAAAGGACAAAATGAGGTGATAGCCGAGGCTATTTGAACCACCCCACCGCCGGCATTCGGATAGTAATCTTGGGCATAGCATTTTACCAAATCACCTCATTCTTTGGGGCACACGTGAGGAACACAAATGCGAACAAGCCTGAATGGTCCCCAGGACTATATGCGAATGAAAACTCACACCCCAAAAGTGACTCGAACCAATATTCCCAGGAGCAACACAACTGGTAACTACAGGGCGCCTAAATCCACTTGACCATCACGGCCGTCAAAAGGAAGTGATAGCCAAGGCTATTTGAGCCATTTCCCGGACGGCAACTCGGATGGTAATCATGGGCATAGCATTTCACCAAATCACCTCATTCTTTGGGGCACACGTGAGGAACACAAATGCGAACAAGCCTGAATGGTCCCCAGGACAATATGCAACTGAAAACTCACACTCCAGAAGTGACTCGAACCCATACTCCCAGGAGCAACGCAACTGGTATGTACAAGACGCCTTAATCCACTTGACCATCACGACCGGACAAAATAAGGTGATAGCCGAGGCTATTTGAACCACCCCACCGCCGGCACTCGGATAGTAATCTTGGGCATAGCATTTTACCAAATCACCTCATTCTTTGGGGCACACGTGAGGAACACAAATGCGAACAAGCCTGAATGGTCCCCAGGACAATATGCAACTGAAAACTCACACCCCAGAAGTGACTCGAACCCATACTCCCAGGAGCAACGCAACTGGTATGTACAAGACGCCTTAATCCACTTGACCGTCACGACCGGACAAAATGAGGTGATAGCCGAGGCTATTTGAACCACCCCACCGCCGGCACTCGGATAGTAATCTTGGGCATAGCATTTTACCAAATCACCTCATTCTTTGGGGCACACGAGAGGAACACAAATGCGAACAAGCCTGAATGGTACCCAGGACAATATGCAACTGAAAACTCACACCCCAGAAGTGACTCGAACCCATACTCCCAGGAGCAACGCAACTGGTATGTACAAGACGCCTTAATCCACTTGACCATCACGACCGGACAAAATGAGGTGATAGCCGAGGCTATTTGAACCACCCCACCGCCGGCATTCGGATAGTAATCTTGGGCATAGCATTTTACCAAATCACCTCATTCTTTGGGGCACACGTGAGGAACACAAATGCGAACAAGCCTGAATGGTCCCCAGGACAATATGCAACTGAAAACTCACACCCCAGAAGTGACTCGAACCCATACTCCCAGGAGCAACGCAACTGGTATGTACAAGACGCCTTAACCCACTTGACCATCACGACCGGACAAAATGAGGTGATAGCCGAGGCTATTTGAACCACCCCACCGCCGGCACTCGGATAGTAATCTTGGGCATAGCATTTTACCAAATCACCTCATTCTTTGGGGCGCACGTGAGGAACACAAATGCGAACAATCCTGAATGGTCCCCAGGACAATATGCAACTGAAAACTCACACCCCAGAAGTGACTCGAACCCATACTCCCAGGAGCAACGCAACTGGTATGTACAAGACGCCTTAATCCACTTGACCATCACGACCGGACAAAATGAGGTGATAGCCGAGGCTATTTGAACCACCCCACCGCCGGCACTCGGATAGTAATCTTGGGCATAGCATTTTACCAAATCACCTCATTCTTTGGGGCACACGTGAGGAACACAAATGCGAACAAGCCTGAATGGTCCCCAGGACAATATGCAACTGAAAACTCACACCCCAGAAGTGACTCGAACCCATACTCCCAGGAGCAACGCAACTGGTATGTACAAGACGCCTTAATCCACTTGACCATCACGTCCGGACAAAATGAGGTGATAGCCGAGGCTATTTGAACCACCCCACCGCCGGCACTCGGATAGTAATCTTGGGCATAGCATTTTACCAAATCACCTCATTCTTTGGGGCACACGTGAGGAACACAAATGCGAACAAGCCTGAATGGTCCCCAGGACAATATGCAACTGACAACTCACACCCCAGAAGTGACTCGAACCCATACTCCCAGGAGCAACGCAACTGGTATGTACAAGACGCCTTAATCCACTTGACCATAACGACCGGACAAAACGAGGTGATAGCCGAGGCTATTTGAACCACCCCACCGCCGGCACTCGGATAGTAATCTTGGGCATAGCATTTTACCAAATCACCTCATTCTTTGGGGCACACGTGAGGAACACAAATGCGAACAAGCCTGAATGGTCCCCAGGACAATATGCAACTGAAAACTCACACCCCAGAAGTGACTCGAACCCATACTCCCAGGAGCAACGCAACTGGTATGTACAAGACGCCTTAATCCACTTGACCATCACGACCGGACAAAATGAGGTGATAGCCGAGGCTATTTGAACCACCCCACCGCCGGCACTCGGATAGTAATCTTGGGCATAGCATTTTACCAAATCACCTCATTCTTTGGGGCACACGTGAGGAACACAAATGCGAACAAGCCTGAATGGTCCCCAGGACAATATGCAACTGACAACTCACACCCCAGAAGTGACTCGAACCCATACTCCCAGGAGCAACGCAACTGGTATGTACAAGACGCCTTAATCCACTTGACCATAACGACCGGACAAAACGAGGTGATAGCCGAGGCTATTTGAACCACCCCACCGCCGGCACTCGGATAGTAATCTTGGGCATAGCATTTTACCAAATCACCTCATTCTTTGGGGCACACGTGAGGAACACAAATGCGAACAAGCCTGAATGGTCCCCAGGACAATATGCAACTGAAAACTCACACCCCAGAAGTGACTCGAACCCATACTCCCAGGAGCAACGCAACTGGTATGTACAAGACGCCTTAATCCACTTGACCATCACGACCGGACAAAATGAGGTGATAGCCGAGGCTATTTGAACCACCCCACCGCCGGCACTCGGATAGTAATCTTGGGCATAGCATTTTACCAAATCACCTCATTCTTTGGGGCACACGTGAGGAACACAAATGCGAACAAGCCTGAATGGTCCCCAGGACAATATGCAACTGAAAACTCACACCCCAGAAGTGACTCGAACCCATACTCCCAGGAGCAACGCAACTGGTATGTACAAGACGCCTTAATCCACTTGACCATAACGACCGGACAAAACGAGGTGATAGCCGAGGCTATTTGAACCACCCCACCGCCGGCACTCGGATAGTAATCTTGGGCATAGCATTTTACCAAATCACCTCATTCTTTGGGGCACACGTGAGGAACACAAATGCGAACAAGCCTGAATGGTCCCCAGGACAATATGCAACTGAAAACTCACACCCCAGAAGTGACTCGAACCCATACTCCCAGGAGCAACGCAACTGGTATGTACAAGACGCCTTAATCCACTTGACCATCACGACCGGACAAAATGAGGTGATAGCCGAGGCTATTTGAACCACCCCACCGCCGGCACTCGGATAGTAATCTTGGGCATAGCATTTTACCAAATCACCTCATTCTTTGGGGCACACGTGAGGAACACAAATGCGAACAAGCCTGAATGGTCCCCAGGACAATATGCAACTGAAAACTCACACCCCAGAAGTGACTCGAATCCATACTCCCAGGAGCAACGCAACTGGTATGTACAAGACACCTTAATCCACTTGACCATCACGACCGGACATAATGAGGTGATAGCCGAGGCTATTTGAACCACCCCACCGCCGGCACTCGGATAGTAATCTTGGGCATAGCATTTTACTAAATCACCTCATTCTTTGGGGCACACGTGAGGAACACAAATGCGAACAAGCCTGAATGGTCCCCAGGACAATATGCAACTGAAAACTCACACCCCAGAAGTGACTCGAACCCATACTTCCAGGAGCAACGCAACTGGTATGTACAAGACGCCTTAATCCACTTGACCATCACGACCGGACATAATGAGGTTCAAATAGCCGAGGCTATTTGAACCACCCCACCGCCGGCACTCGGATAGTAATCTTGGGCATAGCATTTTATCAAATCACCTCATTCTTTGGGGCACACGTGAGGAACACAAATGCGAACAAGCCTGAATGGTCCCCAGGACAATATGCAACTGAAAACTCACACCCCAGAAGTGACTCGAACCCATACTCCCAGGAGCAACGCAACTGGTATGTACAAGACGCCTTAATCCACTTGACCATCACGACCGGACAAAATGAGGTGATAGCCGAGGCTATTTGAACCACCCCACCGAGGTCAATTTTTTTTATTGGAGTTAAAATTAACGTAGATATATGACCGAACCTAACCAACCCTACCTAACCTAACCTAACCTATCTTTATAGGTTAGGTTTGGTTAGGTAGCCGAAAAAGCTAGGTTAGGTTAGGTTAGGTAGGTTAGGTAGTCGAAAAACAATTAATTCATGAAAACTTGGCTTATTAGGCAAATCGGGCCTTGCATAGTAGGCTGAGAAGTGCATTCTGGCTACTAGGTACGACATATATATATATATATATATATATATATATATATATATATATATATATATATATATATATATATATATATATATATATATATATAAATATATATATATATATATATATATATATATATATATATATATATATATATATATATATATATATATATATATATATATATGTCGTACCTAGTAGCCAGAACGCACTTCTCAGCCTACTATGCAAGGCTCGATTTGGCTAATAAGCCAAGTTTTCATGAATTAATTGTTTTTCGACTACCTAACCTACTTAACCTAACCTAACCTAGCTTTTTCGGCTACCTAACCTAACCTAACCCATAAAGATAGGTTAGGTTAGGTTAGGTAGGGTTGGTTAGGTTCGGTCATATATCTACGTTAATTTTAACTCCAATAAAAAAATATTGACCTCATACATAATGAAATGGGTAGCTTTATCATTTCGTAAGAACAAAATTTGAGAAAATATATTAATTCAGGAAAACTTGGCTTATTAGGCAAATCGGGCCCTGAATTGTAGGCCGAGAAGTGCGTTCTGGCTACTAGGTACGACATATATATATATATATATATATATATATATATATATATATATATATATATATATATATATATATATATATATATATATATATATATATATATATATATATATGTCGTACCTAGTAGCCAGAACGCACTTCTCAGCCTACTATGCAAGGCTCGATTTGGCTAATAAGCCAAGTTTTCATGAATTAATTGTTTTTCGACTACCTAACCTACTTAACCTAACCTAACCTAGCTTTTTCGGCTACCTAACCTAACCTAACCCATAAAGATAGGTTAGGTTAGGTTAGGTAGGGTTGGTTAGGTTCGGTCATATATCTACGTTAATTTTAACTCCAATAAAAAAATATTGACCTCATACATAATGAAATGGGTAGCTTTATCATTTCGTAAGAACAAAATTTGAGAAAATATATTAATTCAGGAAAACTTGGCTTATTAGGCAAATCGGGCCCTGAATTGTAGGCTGAGAAGTGCGTTCTGGCTACTAGGTACGACATATATATATATATATATATATATATATATATATATATATATATATATATATATATATATATATATATATATATATATATATATATATATATATATATATATATATATATATATATTTATATATATATATATATATATATATATATATATATATATATATATATATATATATATATATATATATATATATATATATATATATATATATATATATGTATATATATATATATATATATATATATATATATATGTCGTACCTAGTAGCCAGAATGCACTTTTCGGTCTAGTATGCAAGGGCCATTTTGCCTAATAGGCCGAGTGATTTTCTATTTTTTCAATAAAATGTTTCCAATTAGTTTATTGGAATCATTAATATTATATTATATTAAGAACATAAATGATTGACTTAGTTATGTTCGTTTAGGTTCGGTTAAGATAGGTTAGGTTAGGTTAGGTAGGGTTGGTTAGGTTCGGTCATATATCTACGTTAGTTTTAAGATTAAAAATTAGGATTAAAATTAGGACTTCGAATAGAGAGCGACGTCCACTCAGCTATAAAGCCCCCTAGTTTGTGTATTGGTGCAAAAGATAATTTCAGAGAGGTTAAGGGAAAGGAATGATGTTTGGTGGCCTTGAAGTAAAGACGTAATTTCAAACTAGGGGGGGTTTGGGCAAAATGTGACCCATCGCCGCCTTCAGTAATTAACATATTTTCGGTATAAAAAGTCGTAATTTCAAACTGCGAATACGTGCAGAGAGCCAGAATTTGGCTCCAAAATATGGTTAAAGCGTCGAACTTGGATTGTTTGGGATATTTTGAAAACTGCTGGGGAGCTTTGGGCAAAATGTGACCTATCTCCGCTCTCAGTAATTGGCATATTTTCGGTAAAAAAAAGACGTAATTTCAAACTGCGAATACGTGCAGAGAGCCAAAATTTGGCTACAAAATATGGCTCAAGCGTAGGGTTTGATATGTTTGGGATATTTTGAAAACTGCTGGGGAGCTTTGGGCAAAATGTGACCCATCGCAACTCTCAGTAATTGGTATATTTTCGATATAAAAAGCCGTAATTTGAAACTGCGAATACGTGCAGAGAGCGAGAATTTGACTCCAAAATATAGCTCAAGCGTCTAATTTTGGATGTTTGGGATATTTTGAAAACTGCAGGGAGGGTTTGGGCAAAATGTGATCCAACGCGGCTTTCAGTAATTTGCATATTTTCTGTATAAAAAGTCGTAATTTCAAACTGCGAATACGTGCAGAGAGCCAGAATTTTGTCCCAAAATATGGCTCAAGCGTCTAGTTCGGGATGTTTGGGATATTGTGAAAACTGCAGGGTATTTTGGGCAAAATGTGACACTTCGCCGTTTTCAGTAATTGGCATATTTTTGGTATAAAAAGACGTAATTTCAAACTGCGAATACTTGCAGAGAGCCTGAATTTGGCTCCAAAATATGGCTCAAGGGTCGAGTTTGGGATGTTTGTGATACTCTGAAAACTGCAGGGAGGGTTTGGGCCAAATGTGACCCATCGTCGCTCTCAGTAATTGGCATACTTTCGGTATAAATAGTCGTAATTTCAAATAGCGAATATGTGCAGAGACCCAGAATTTGGTTCCAAAATATGGCTCAAGCGTCGAATTTCGGATGGTTTGTATATTTTAAAAACTAAAGGGGATTTTGGGCAAAATGTGACCCAATGTGGCTGCCTTCACTAATTTGCATATTTTCGGTATAAAAAGACATAATTTCAAACTGCGAATACGTGCAGAGAGCCTGAATTTGGCTCAAAAATATTGTTCAAGGGTCGAATTTGGGATGTTTGGGATAGTTTGAAAACTGCAGCTGGGTTTGGGCAGAATGTGACCCATCGCCGCTCTCTGTAATTAACATATTTTCAGTATAAAAAGTCGTAATTTCAAACTACGAATACGTGCAGAGAGCCAGAATTTGGCTCCAAAATATAGCTCAAGGGTCAAATTTGGGATGTCTGGAATATTTTGAAAACTGCAGCTGGGTTGGGGCAAAATGTGACCCATCGCCGCTCTCAGTAATTGGCATATTTAACGGTAAAAAAAGGCGTAATTTCATACTGCGAATACGTGCAAAGAACCAGAATTTGGCTCCAAAATATGACTCAAGCGTCGAATTTTGGATGTTTGGGACATTTTGAAAACTGCAAGGGGGGTTCGGGCAAAATGTGACCCATCGCAGTTTTCAGTAATTGGCATAAATTCGGTATAAAAAGTCGTAATTTCAAACTGCGAATACCTGCAGTGAGCCAGAATTTTGCCCCAAAATATGGTTCAAGCGTCTAATTTGGGATGTTTGAGATATTGTGAAAACTGCAGGGTATTTTTGGCAATATGTGACCCATCGCCGAAATTGGCATATTTTCGGTATTAAAAGACGTAATTTAAAACTGCGAATACATGCAGAGAGCCTGACTTTGGCTCCAAAATATAGCTCAAGGATCTAGTTTGGGATGTTTGTGATACTTTGAAAACTGCAGGGAAGGTTTGGGCAAAATGTGATCCATCGCCGCTTTCAGCAATTGGCATATTTTTGGTATAAAAAGTCGTAATTTGAATCTGCGAACACGTGACGAGAGCCAGAATTTGTGTCCAAAATATGGTTCAAGCTTCGAATTTGGGATTGTTGGGATATTTTGAAAACTGCAGGGGGGGTTTGAGCAAAATGTGACCCATCGCAGCTCTCATTAATTAACATATTTTCGGTATAAAAAGTCGTAATTTCAAACTGCGAATACGTGCAGAAAGCCAGAATTTGGCTTCAAAATATGGCTCAATCTTCGAATTTGATATGTTTGGGATACTTTGAAAACTATAGGTGGGGTTTGGGCAAAATGTGACCCTTCGTCGCTCTCAGTAATTGGCATATTTTCGATATAAAAAGCCGTAATTTCAAACTGCGAATACGTGCAGAGAGCGAAAATTTGACTCCAAAATATAGCTGAAGTGTCTATTTTGGGATGTTTGTGATACGTTGAAAACTGCAGGGAGGGTTTGGGCAAAATGTGATCCATCGCCGCCTTCAGTAATTGGCATATTTTTGGGAATAAAAAGTCGTAATTTCAAACTAGGGAGGGGGGCCGGGGGGGGTTTTGGGCAAAATGTGACCCATCTCCGCTCTCAGTAATTAACATATTTTCGTTGTAAAAAGTCGTATTTTCAAACTGCAAATACGTGCTGAGAGCCAGAATTTGACTTCAAAATATTACTCAAGCTTCGAATTTGGGAATTTTGGGATATTTTAAAAACTGCAGGGAGGGTTTAGGCAAAATGTGATCCATCGCCGCTTTAAGTAATTGGCATATTTTCGGTATAAAAAGTCGTAATTTCAAACTGCGAAAACGTGCAGAGAGCGAGAATTCGACGCAAAATATAGCTCAAGCCTCTAATTTAATATGTTTGTGATACTTTGAAAACTGCAGGGAGGGTTTGGGCAAAATGTGATCCAACGCCGCTTTCAGTAATTGGCATTTTTTCGGTATAAAAAGTCGTAATTTCAAACTGCGAATACCAACACAAAGCCAGAATGCTGCCCCAAAATATGGTTCAAGCGTCTAATTTGGGATGTTTGAGATATTGTGAAAACTGAAGGGGATTTTTGGCAATATGTGACTCATCGCCGAAATTGGCATATTTTCGGTATAAAAAGACGTAATTTCAAACTGCGAATACGTGCAGAGAGCCTGACTTTGGCTCCAAAATATGGCTCAAGGATCGAGTTTAGGATGTTTGGGATATTGTGAAAACTGCCGGGGATTTTTTGCAAAATGTGACCCATCGCTGCCTTCAGTAATTAGCATGTTTTCGGTATAAAAAGACATAATTTCAAACTGCGAATACGTGCAGAGAGCCTGAATTTGACTCTAAAATATTGCTCAAGGGTCAAATTTGGGATGTCTGGAATATTTTGAAAACTGCAGCTGGGTTCGGGAAAATGTGATCCATCGCCGCTCTCAGTAATTGGCATATTTTCGGTAAAAAAAGGCGTAATTTCATACTGCGAATACGTGCAAAGAACCAGAATTTGGCTCCAAAATATGACCCAAGTGTCGAATTTTGGATGTTTGGGATATTTTGAAAACTGCAGGGAGGGTTTAGGCAAAATGTGATCCATCGCAGCTTTAAGTAAATGGCATATTTTCGGTATAAAAAGTCGTAATTTCAAACTGCGAATACCTGCAGTGAGCCAGAATTTTGCCCCAAAATATGGTTCAAGCGTCTAATTTGGGATGTTTGAGATATTGTGAAAACTGCAGGGTATTTTTGGCAATATGTGACCCATCGCCGAAATTGGCATATTTTCGGTATAAAAAGACGTAATTTCAAACTGCGAATACATGCAGAGAGCCTGACTTTGGCTCCAAAATATAGCTCAAGGATCGAGTTTGGGATGTTTGGGATATTTTGAAAACTGCAGGTTGGGTTTGGACAAAATGTGATCCATCGCCGTTTCAGTAATTGGCATATTTTCGGTATAAAAAGACGTAATTTCAAACTGCGAACACGTGATGAGGGCTAGAATTTGACTCCAAAATATGGCTCAAGCGTCTAATTTGGGATGTTTGGGATATTGTGAAAATTGCTGGGAGGGTTTGGGCAAAATGTGACCCATCGCTGCTTTCACTAATTTGCATATTTTCGGTATAAAAAGACGTAATTTCAAACTGCGAATACGTGCAAAGAGCAAGAATTTGACTCCAAAATATGGCTCTCGCGTCGAATTTAGTATGTTTGTGATACTTTGAAAACTGCAGGGAAGGTTTGGGCAAAATGTGATCCATCGCCGCTTTCAGTAATTGGCATATTTTTGGTATAAAAAGTCGTAATTTGAATCTGCGAACACGTGCCGAGAGCCAGAATTTGTGTCCAAAATATGGTTCAAGCTTCGAATTTGGGATTGTTGGGATATTTTGAAAACTGCAGGGGGGGTTTGAGCAAAATGTGACCCATCGCAGCTCTCAGTAATTAACATATTTTCGGTATAAAAAGTCGTAATTTCAATCTGCGAATACGTGCAGAAAGCCAGAAATTGGCTTCAAAATATGGCTCAATCATCGAATTTGATATGTTTGGGATACTTTGAAAACTATAGGTTGGGTTTGGGCAAAATGTGACCCATCGTCGCTCTCAGTAATTGGCATATTTTCGATATAAAAAGCCGTAATTTCAAACTGCGAATACGTGCAGAGAGCGAAAATTTGACTCCAAAATATAGCTGAAGCGTCTATTTTGGGATGCTTGTGATACGTTGAAAACTGCAGGGAGGGTTTGGGCAAAATGTGATCAAACGCCGCTTTCAGTAATTGGCATATTTTCGGTATAAAAAGACGTAATTTCAAACTGCGAACATGTGCTGAGGGCTAGAATTTGACTCCAAAATATGGCTTAAGCGTCTAATTTGGGATGTTTGGGATATTGTGAAAACTGCTGGGAGGGTTTGGGCAAAAGATGACCCATCGCCGCTCTCAGTAATTAACATATTTTTGGTATAAAAAGTCGTAATTTCAAACTGCGAATACGTGCAAAGGGCGAGAATTTGACTCCAAAATATGGCTCTCGCGTCGAATTTGGGATGTGTGGGATATTTTGAAAACTGCAGGGAAGGTTTGGGCAAAATGTGATCCATCGCCGCCTTCAGTAATTGGCATATTTTCGGTATAAAAAGTCGTAATTTCAAACTGCGAATACGTGCTGTGAGCTAGAATTTGGCTCCAAAAAATGGCTCAAGCGTCGAATCTGGGATGTTTGGGATATTTTGAAAACTGCAAAGGGGGTTCGGGCAAAATGTGACCCATTGCAGCTTTCAGTAATTGGCATAAATTCGGTATAAAAAGTCGTAATTTCAAACTGCGAATACCTGCAGAGAGCCAGAATTTTGCCCCAAAATATGGTTCAAGCGTCTAATTTGGGATGTTTGAGTTATTGTGAAAACTGCAGGGTATTTTTGGCAATATGTGACCGATCGCCGAAATTGGCATATTTTCGGTATAAAAAGACGAAATTTCAAACTGCGAATACATTTAGAGAGCCTGACTTTGGCTCCAAAATATGGCTCAAGGATCGAGTTTGGGATGTTTGGGATATTTTGAAAACTGCAGCTGGGTTTGGGCAAAATGTGATCCATCGCCGTTTCAGTAATTGGCATATTTTCGGTATAAAAAGACGTAATTTCAAACTGCGAATACGTGCAAAGAGCGAGAATTTGACTCCAAAATATGGCTCTAGCGTCAAATTTGGGATGTTTGGGATATTTTGAAAACTGCAGGGGGGGGGGGGGGTTGGGCAAAATGTGACCCATCGCCGCTCTCAGTAATTAACATATTTTACGTATAAAAAGTCGTAATTTCAAACTGCGAATACGTGCAGAGAGCCAGAATTTGGCTCCAAAATATGGTTAAAGCTTCAAACTTGGGATGTTGGGGATATTTTGAAAACTGCAGGGAGGGTTTGGGCAAAATGTGATCCATCGCCGTTTCAGTAATTGGCATATTTTCGGTATAAAAAGATGTAATTTCAAACTGAGAATACGTGCAGAGAGCCAGAATTTGGCTCCAAAATATGGCTCAAGCGTCGAATTTGGGATGTTTCGGATATTTTGAAAACTGCAGGTGGAGTTTGGGCCAAATGTGACCCATCGCAGCTTTATGTAATAGGCATAAATTCGGTATAAAAACTCGTAATTTCAAAATGCGAATAAGTGCAGAGAGCCAAAATTTGACTCCAAAATATGGATCTAGCGTCGAATTTGAGATGTTTGAGATATTTTGAAAACTGCATGGAGGGTTTGGGCAAAATATGACCCATCTCCGCTCTCAGTAATTGGCATATTTTCGGAATAAAAATTCGAAATTTCAAACTGCAAATACATGCAGAGAGCCAGAATTTGGCTCTAAAATATAGCTTAAGGGTCGAGTTTGGGAATTTTTGAATATTTTGAAAACTACAGGGGAGGTTTGGGCAAAATGTGACCCATCGCCGCTCTCAGTAATTGGCATATTTTCGGTATAAAAAATCGTAATTTCAAACTGTGAATACTTGCCGAGAGCCCGAATTTGGCTCCAAAATATGGTGAAAGCGTCAAACTTGGATTGTTTGGGGTACTTGGAAAACTGCAGGGAAGCTTTGGGCAAAATGTGACCCATCGCCGCTCTCAGTAATTGGCATAATTTCGGTATAAAAAGTCGTAATTTCAAACAGCGAATACGTGCAGAGAGCCAGAATTTGGCTCCAAAATATAGCTCAAGCGTCGAATTTGGGATGTTTGGGATATTTTAAAAACTGAGGGAAGGTTTGAGCAAAATATGATCCATCGCCGCTTTCAGTAATTGGCATATTTTCGGAATAAAAAGACGTAATTTTAAACTGCGAATATGTGCAGAGAGCCAGAATTTGGCTCCAAAATATGGCTCAAGATTCGAGTTTTATATGTTCGTGATATTTTGAAAACTGCAGGTGGGGTTTGGGCAAAATGTGACCCATCGCCGCTCTCAGTAATTGGCACATTTTCGATATAAAAAGCCGTAATTTCGAACTGCGAATACGTGCAGAGAGCGAAAATTTGACTCCAAAATATAGTTCAAGCGTCAAATCTTGGACGTTTGTGATACTTTGAAAACTGCAGGTGGGGTTTGGGCCAAATGTGACCCATCGCAGCTTTCAGTAATTGGCATAAATTCGGTTTAAAAACTCGTAATTTCAAAATGCGAATAAGTGCAGAGAGGCAAAATTTGACTCCAAAATATGGATCTAGCGTCGAATTTGAGATGTTTGAGATATTTTGAAAACTGCATGGAGGGTTTGGGCAAAATATGACCCATCTCCGCTCTCAGTAATTGGCATATTTTCGGAATAAAAATTCGAAATTTCAAACTGCAAATACGTGCAGAGAGCCAAAATTTGGCTCTAAAATATAGCTCAAGTGTCGAGTTTGGGATGTTTGGAATATTTTGAAAACTGCAGGGGAGGTTTGGGCAAAATGTGACCCATCGCCGCTCTCAGTAATTGGCATATTTTCGGCATAAAAATTCGTAATTTCAAATTGCGAACACGTGCCGAGAGCCAGAATTTGGCTCCAAAATATGGCTCAACCGTCGAATTTGGGATGTTTGGGATATTTTGAAAACTGCATAGGCGTTTCGGCAAAATGTGACCCATCGTCGCTCTCAGTATGACATATTTTCGGTATAAAAAGTAGTAATTTCAAACTGCGAATACGTGCCGAGAGCCAGAATTTGGCTCCAAAATATGGCTCAAGCTTCGAATTTGGGATGTTTGTGATATTTTGAAAACAGCAAGGGGATTTGGGCAAAATGTGACCCATCGCCGCTCTCAGTATTTGGCATATTTTCGGTATAAAAAGACGTAATTTCAATCTGCGAATACGTGCAGAGAGCCAGAATTTGGCTCCAAAATATGGCTCAAAGATCGAATTTCTGATTTTTGGGATATTTTGAAAACTGCAGGGGGTTTTGGGCAAAATGTGACACAACGACGCTCTCAGAAACAGGCATATTTTCGGTATAAAAAGTCGTAATTTCAAACTGCGAATGCGTGCAAAAAAACAGAATTTGGCTCCAAAATATGGCTCTAGCTTCGAATTTGGGATGTTTGGGATATTTTGGAAACTGCAGGGGGGATTGGGCAAAATGTGACACATCGCCGCTCTCAGTAATTGGCATATTTTCGGTATAAAAATTCATAATATCAAATGGCAAATACGTGCAGAGACCCAGAATTTGGTTCCAAAGTATGGCTTAAGCGTCGAATTTGGGATGTTTGGGATATTTTGAAAACTGCAGGGGATTTTGGGCAAATTGTGACCCTTCGCTGCCTTCAGTAATTTGCATAATTTTGGTATAAAAAGACATAATTTCAAACTGCGAATACGTGCAGAAAACCTGAATTTGGCTCCAAAATATTGTTCAAGGGTCGAATTTGGGATGTTTGGGACATTTTGAAAACTGCAGCTGGGTTTGGGCAAAATATGACACATCGCCTCTCTCAGTAATTGGCATATTTTCGGTAAAAAAAAGTCGTAATTTCATACTGCGAATACGTGCAAAGAGCCAGAATTTGGCTCCAAAATATGGTTAAAGCGTCAAACTTGGGATGTTTGGGATATTTTGAAAACTGCAGGGAGGGTTTGGGAAAAAAGTGATCCATCGCCGCTTTCAGTAATTGGCATTTTCGCTATAAAAAGACGTAATTTAAAACGGGCTCCATTTAATTTTTAGCTCCAAAATATTGCTCAAGCGTCGAATTCGGGATGTTTGGGATATTTTGAAAACTGCATGGAGGGTTTGGGCAAAATGTGACCCATCTCCGCTCTCAGGAATTGGCATATTTTCGGTATAAAAATCGAAATTTCAAACTGCAAATACGTGCAGAGAGCCAGAATTTGACTCCAAAATATGGCTCAAGGGTCAAATTTGGGATGTTTGGGATATTTTGAAAACAGCAGAGGGGGTTTGGGCAAATTGTGACCCATCGCCGCTCTCAGTAATTAACATATTTTAGGAATAAAAAGACGTAATTTCAAACTGCGAATACGTGCAGAGAGCCAGAATTTGGCTCCAAAATATGGATCTAGTGTCGAATTTTGGATGTTTGGAATATTTTGAAAACTGCAGGTTGATTTGGGCAAAATGTGACCCATCGCCGCTCACAGTAATTGGCATATTTTCGCTGAAACGTCGAAATATGCAATAAAAACAGAAATTCTCTCCTAATCAGTATCCTACTTACTATTTCAACGAGGTACAGATAGTTGATTTAAAATGAAGTATTTAATTTTAATTTTCAATTAATTACGTGTTTGTATCATATTTATCATAAATTTGTTGAATTAATGGCAATAAACAGAAAAGGCCAGAAAACGCGGAAAAACGGCAAAATATTGCCTAAATCCTTGATATTTGGTTTAAATCTCATACAGGAAAAAAGGATGAAAAAAACTCAAAATATTGCTAAATTCGATGATATTAAGTACAAAGCACAATGCAAGAAAACTTGCTTAAAAATGCAATATCATGTGAAATTCTAAGATTTGTAGGCCAAATCACAGATAGTGGGACAACATGTAGTAGTATCAAAATATTAGTAAATTCGAACATTTTTACCTAAAATCACTCTACATGAAAAACGTGAAAAGTCTTTATAATACCAAATTCGAACATTTTTCCATCAAATCATAGAGCGAGGTTGCGTATTATTTTGATAATTAAAAAGGCATATGGAAACGTTGTTTTCAATTCAAATGATAAAAAATTAATGTGTTTTCTTTAGAATTACCTAAAATGTTTCCGAATTTCCGTTTATATTACCGCAAGAAGAGGTACTCGTAAAACCACTTTAATCCGGCTGAAACGTCGAAATATACAATAAAAACAGAAAATCTCTTCTAATCAATATCCTACTCACTATTTTAACGAGGTAAAAATAGTTGACTAAAAATGAAAAATTTCATTTTAATTTGCAATTAATTACGTGTTTGCATCATATTTAAAGTAAATTTTTTGAATTAATGGCAATAATACGAAAAGGCTTGAAAACGCGGAAAACACGGCTAAATATTGCCTAAATCGTTGATATTTGGATGAAATCTTATAAAGGAAACAACGATGAAAAACTCAAAGTTTTGCTAAATTCGATGATTTTATGTACAAAGCACAATGCAAGAAAACTTGCTTAAAAACGCAATATTATATGAAATTCTGAGATTTATAGGCAAAATCACATATAGTGGGACAACATGAAGTAGTATCAAAATATTAGTAAATTCGAACATTTTTACCTATAATCACTCTACATGAAAACATGAAAAAGTCACTATAATAACAAATTCGAGGATTTTTACATAGTCATAGAGCGAGGCTGCGAATTATTTTGATCATTAAAAAGGCATATGAAAACGTTGTTTCCAATTCAAATTATAAAAATCTGTGTTTCTTCTTTAGAATTAACTAAAATGTTTCTGAATTTCCGTTTATATTACTGAGAGATGAGGTACTCGAAAACTGCTCTAATCCGGCTGAAACGTCGAAATATGCAATAAAAACTGAAAATCTCTCTTAAACAATATTTGACTCACTATTTTAACAAGGTACAAATAGTTGATTGAAAATCAAATATTTAAGGGTAATTTGCAATTCATTACGTGTTTGCATCATATTTATCGTATATTTAATGAATTAATGGCAGTAAACCGAAAATGCTTGAAAACGTGGAAAAACGGCCAAGTATGGCCTAAATCGTTGATATTTAGATGAAATCTCATAAAGGAAACAACGATGAAAAACCTCAAAATATTGCTAAATTCGATAATTTTATGTACATGGCACAATGCAAGAAAACTTGCTTAAAAACGCAATATTATGTGAATTGATGACATTTGTAGGCCAAATCACAAATAGAGAGACAACATGAAGTAGGATCAAAATATTAGAAAGTTCGAACATTTTTACCTAAAATCACCCTACATGAAAAACGTGAAAAAATCAATATAATACCAAATTCGAGGATTTTTACTTAAAATCATAGAGCGAGGTTGCATATTATTTTGATAATTAAAAAGGCAAGTGAAAACGATGTTTTCAATTCAAATGATAAAAATCAATGTATTTTCTTGAGAATTACCTAAAATGTTCCTGAATTTCCGTTTTTTCTGAATTCGTACAACTGCTCTAATCTGGCTGAAACGTCGAAATATGCAATAAAAACAGAAGTTCTCCCGCCCAGCGCCCGCCCAGCGCCCGCCCATGTCGCAGCTCTCAACAGACAGCCAGGCTTCTCCAAGCCAAGATGAGCCATCAAGCAGGGGTAGACAAGGCAGATGTCAGACGTGTGACAAGGTATGTTATATCCCGGTCGAGTGACGGTAATGTGCGCAATCATTACCACAACGGAGCCAGGTGTTTGAGTTCTGGGCGCCCTCCCAAGAGAACCCCAATCAACAGCCCACACCGCCCGTAAGGCAAAACACCTCCCAGACTTCATTCCCACAGAAAATTTATTAGAAGCTATCAAAGCAACATCAGCCAGAACCTTGCAACACATCCCTAAAGCAGCCCGCCCCTATGCAGCAGCCAAATTATCTGCCCTCCTGAGAAAGGTCAACGACTCTCCTGGAACGACCCAAGCATGGCACAACCTCCTAATGTTTGGCAACATATGTCTAGCCACCCCTGCAAGGAGAGACAAAACCTTAGGTGCCTCAGTCATCAAAGCTATAAATGATTTTCCCAGGGAGGACAACCAGGTGCGCCTTCCCACTCGCGCGAGAAACACCCACGGCAGGAAGAGCAACAGTGGCATATCCGAGACATCAAAAATCTGAACATCAGTCACCAAGAAAATAGAAGAAGGAAACACTATTGGCGCAATAAGAGTCATCACCAGTGAGGACTCAATTGCCGACAGAGATGCCGCAACAGCTCAAGCCCTAAGGGAGAAACACCCACCCAGGGCTCCGCGTGAGGACGACATTGTACAAGTGGGGGCTACCGGAGCAGAACCTCTCTGGAGGGCTGAATCTGTGGTCCATAAAGCAGCCTTGTCCTTCCCTACAGGATCAGCAGGTGGGTTCACAGGACTAAAACCCAACCACCTCAAGCAAATGCTCAACCCTGCACTGGGTGACATTGCAAAGAACCTCTTGGTGTAACTAACCAGATTCACCAACACATGTGTGTGTGTGTGTGTGTGTGTGTATGTGTGTGTGTGTGTTTGTGTGTATGTGTGTGTGTACTCACCTAGTTGTACTCACCTAGTTGTGCTTGCGGGGGTTGAGCTCTGGCTCTTTGGTCCCGCCTCTCAACCGTCAATCAACAGGTGTACAGGTTCCTGAGCCTATTGGGCTCTATCATATCTACACTTGAAACTGTGTATGGAGTCAGCCTCCACCACATTGCTTCCTAATGCATTCCATTTGTCAACCACTCTGACACTAAAAAAGTTCTTTCTAATATCTCTGTGGCTCATTTGGGCACTCAGTTTCCACCTGTGTCCCCAAGTGCGTGTGCCCCTTGTGTTAAATAGCCTGTCTTTATCAACCCTGTCGATTCCCTTGAGAATCTTGAATGTGGTGATCATGTCCCCCCTAACTCTTCTGTCTTCCAACGAAGTGAGGTTCAATTCCCGTAGTCTCTCCTCGTAGCTCATACCTCTCAGCTCGGGTACTAGTCTAGTGGCAAACCTTTGAACCTTTTCCAGTTTAGTCTTATGCTTGACCAGATATGGACTCCATGCTGGAGCCGCATACTCCAGGATTGGTCTGACATATGTGGTATATAATGTTCTGAAAGATTCCTTACACAAGTTTCTAAAGGCCGTTCTTATGTTAGCCAACCAGGCATATGCTGCTGATGTTATCCTCTTGATATGAGCTTCAGGGGACAGGTCTGGCGTGATATCAACCCCCAGGTCTCTCTCTCTCTCTGACTCTTGAAGTATTTCATCTCCCAAGTGATACCTTGTATCTGGTCTCCTGCTTCCTACCCCTATCTTCATTACATTACATATGCTTGGGTTAAACTCTAACATCCATTTGTTCGACCATTCCTGCGGCTTGTCCAGGTCTTCTTGAAGCCTTAGGCTGTCCTCCTCTGTCTTAATCCTTCTCATAATTTTGGCGTCGTCAGCAAACATTGAGAGGAATGAGTCTATACCTATACGAGTAATGTGTGTTTGTGTATATATATATATATATATATATATATATATATATATATATATATATATATATATATATATATATATATATATATATATATATATATGTCGTACCTAGTATCCAGAACGCACTTCTCAGCCTACTATGCAAGGCCCGATTTGCCTAATAAGCCAAGTTTTCATGAATTAATTGTTTTTCGACTACCTAACCTACCTAACCTAACCTAACCTAACTTTTTCGGCTACCTAACCTAACCTAACCTAACCTATAAAGATAGGTTAGGTTAGGTTAGGTAGGGTTGGTTAGGTTCGGTCATATATCTACGTCAATTTTAACTCCAATAAAGAAAAATTGACCTCATACATAATGAAATAGGTAGCTTTATCATTTCATAAGCAAAAAATTAGAGAAAATGTATTAATTCATGAAAACTTGGCTTATTAGGCCAATCGGGCCTTGCATAGTAGGCTGATAAGTGAGTTCTGGCTACTAGGTACGACATATATATATATATATATATATATATATATATATATATATATATATATATATATATATATATATATATATATGTACATATATATATATACATATATATATATACATATATATAAATACATATATATATATATACATATATATATATACATATATATATATATATATATATATATATACATATATATATATATACATATATATATATACATATATATATATATATTATTAAATATGACCGAAAAAGTAAGATTAATAATTCTAACACGAATTTTCTCAATCTTTCGTACATTACGCTTCACTGTTGGAGGTAAATCAAAAATTAATTCTCCAAAATTCATTTTTATTTCTAGTCTGACGCGACACGGGCGCGTTTTGTAAAACTTATTACATTTTCAAAGACTTTAGTTCACAAATACACAACTGAATAGAACTTACGTATCTCCGATTTTATATCTACATTTGAGTGAGGTGGGAGGGGTGATGTGGCATTAACACAAGACAGAACAAGAGGGGATATTAATAGGGTATTAAAAGTATCAACACAAGACAGAACACAAACAATGGGTATTGAATAGAAGTGTTTGTAGAAAGCCTATTGGTCCATATTTCTTGATGCTTCTATATTGGAGCGGAGTCTTGAGGTGGGTAGAATATAGTTGTGCAATAATTGGCTGTTGATTGCTGGTGTTGACTTCTTGATGTGTAGTGCCTCGCAAACGTCAAGCCGCCTGCTATCGCTGTATCTATCGATGATTTCTGTGTTGTTTACTAGGATTTCTCTGGCGATGGTTTGGTTGTGGGAAGAGATTATATGTTCCTTAATGGAGCCCTGTTGCTTATGCATCGTTAAACGCCTAGAAAGAGATGTTGTTGTCTTGCCTATATACTGGGTTTTTTGGAGCTTACAGTCCCCAAGTGGGCATTTGAAGGCATAGACGACGTTAGTCTCTTTTAAAGCGTTCTGTTTTGTGTCTGGAGAGTTTCTCATGAGTAGGCTGGCCGTTTTTCTGGTTTTATAGTAAATCGTCAGTTGTATCCTCTGATTTTTGTCTGTAGGGATAACGTTTCTATTAACAATATCTTTCAGGACCCTTTCCTCCGTTTTATGAGCTGTGGAAAAGAAGTTCCTGTAAAATAGTCTAATAGGGGGTATAGGTGTTGTATTAGTTGTCTCTTCAGAGGTTGCATGGCTTTTCACTTTCCTTCTTATGATGTCTTCGACGAAACCATTGGAGAAGCCGTTATTGACTAGGACCTGCCTTACCCTACAGAGTTCTTCGTCGACTTGCTTCCATTCTGAGCTGTGGCTGAGAGCACGGTCGACATATGCGTTAACAACACTCCTCTTGTACCTGTCAGGGCAGTCGCTGTTGGCATTTAGGCACATTCCTATGTTTGTTATATATATATATATATATACATATATATATATATACATATATATACATATATATATATATATATATATATATATATATATATATATATATATATATATATATATATATATATATATTAGTATATTTTGGTAGCAGTCTTTCCTGTAGACATATATTATTAAATATGACCGAAAAAGTAAGATTAATAATTTTAACACGAATTTTCTCAATCTTTCGTACATTTCTTTTCACTGTTGGAGGTAATTCAAAAATCAATTCTCCAAAATTCAACAACACGCAAAGTCAACACTTTTTGTCAACAAAAAGACAACAAAACGCAACTACTTCATGCTACGAACGAGTGGAGAAATAGCAACATCGACGAAAGTATCCGTACCCGCATTGAACAACCCCTCGATATCCTCACAGACCGACATCACCTCAGCACTGAAACAAGGATTATCAAGAAACTAACAACATTATATGGAGGACCTATGGCAATTCCATGACCAAGAGATGGCTTCCTTAATCTTGCAGGAATTAACCTCACTGAGGACCAAGTCACTCTCCTAAATCTGGGCATAAACTGTCACGTTATGTCCAGACCGAGTGAGATGGCCCGGAAAGTAGAGTTGGAAATTCTGTTGGACGACATATTCGACCTCGAGACACAAAAGAAGGTCACTACCAAAGATACCTTACAAGCAGAACTTATTGCAGAAGGAGGAAAGAATCGAGGCAATTACAGAAGCACCATACTGTCCCCCGAGCTCAAAGCGGCAGCTAAAAGCCTTCGTGAGAACAAGGAGATAGTTGTCAGGAGAGGTGACAAGTCGCCAATATATGTCATTCTTTAAAAAGACGAATATCTGGCGAAAATGAACCTCATACTCTCTGACCAAACTAAGTTCCAAAGGGTAACGAAGAACACTACAGCCGAATTGAAAGCAAAGGTCAACAAACTGATCGAAACTGTGAACGCCAAGAAATCCGGACTCCACCTGCCAAAGATCATTGGGGAATATAAACCTGGATATGCGTATGGAAATGTCAAGACACACAAGCCTGGAAACCCACTTCGGCCAATCATTAGCCAGATACCCACACCCACGTACAGACTGGTGAAGCAACTCAACGGCCTGTTGACTCCTTATATTCCTTGCGCCTTCAGCCTGAAGTCTCCGAAGGAATTTGTTGACTTACTGCGGGGCACACGGGCCACAGGGATAAGAGCCTCGTTGGACCTAGAATCGCTGTTTACCAACGTACCTGTGGACGAGACAATCGGGATGATAGCCGACAGAGTGTATCGTGATCCAGCCTGTACTCCTCTTGACATACCAGAAAATATTCTGAGGAAACTACTCCAAGCTTGTACTAAAGAGGCACCCTTCTTGAGCCCGGATGGGCAAATGTATAAGCAAGTAGATGGGGTCGCCATGGGTTCTCCCCTAGGTGTCCTGTTTGCAAACTTCTACATGGGTACCATCGAGCAAAAAGTCTTAGTCGACATGAACTTGAAACCGGCTATATACTGCAGGTATGTTGACGACATTTTTACACAGGTACCTGATGTCAGACATCTGCAGGAGCTGAAGGAGGCATTTGAACAGAGTTCCGTTCTGCGTTTCACTTACGAGATAGAAAAGGATGGGAAGCTGCCCTTTCTAGATGTAAGTCATGGAAAAGAGCTGAGGTTTCCACACTGCAGTCTACACTAAGGAAACGAACATAGGAATGTGCCTAAATGCCAACAGCGACTGCCCAGACAGGTACAAGAGGAGTGTTGTTAAGGCATATGTCGACCGTGCTCTCAGCCACAGCTCAGAATGGAAGCAAGTCGACGAAGAACTCTGTAGGGTAAGGCAGGTCCTAGTCAACAACGGTTTCTCCAATGGTTTCGTCGAAGACATCATAAGAAGGAAAGTGAAACGCCATGCAACCTCTGAAGAGACAACTAACACAACACCTATACCCCCTATTAGACTATTTTACAGGAACTTCTTTTCCACAGCTCATAAAACGGAGGAAAGGGTCCTGAAAGATATTGTTAATAGAAACGTTATCCCTACAGACAAAAATCAGAGGATACAACTGACGATTTACTATAAAACCAGAAAAACGGCCAGCCTACTCATGAGAAACTCTCCAGACACAAAGCAGAATGCTTTAAAAGAGACTAACGTCGTCTATACCTTCAAATGCCCACTTGGGGACTGTAAGCTCCAAAACACCCAGTATATAGGCAAGACAACAACATCTCTTTCTAGGCGTTTAACGATGCATAAGCAACAGGGCTCCATTAAGGAACATATAATCTCTTCCCACAACCAAACCATCGCCAGAGAAATCCTAGTAAACAACACAGAAATCATCGATAGATACAGCGATAGCAGACGGCTTGACGTTTGCGAAGCACTGTACATTAAGAAGTCAACACCAGCAATCAACAGCCAATTAATGCACAACTATATTCTACCAACCTCAAGACTCCGCTCCAATATAGAAGCATCAAGAAATATGGACCAATAGGTTTTCTACAATCACTTCCATTTCAATGCCCATTGTTTCGTGTTCTGTCTTGTGTTGATGAAATTAATACCCTATTAAATACCACCTCACCCCATCCACCTCACTTAAATGTAGATATAAGCAAATCGGAGATATGCAAGTTCTATTCAGTTGTGTATGTGTAAAGTCTTTGAAAATGTAATAAGTTTTACGAAACGCGCTCAAGTGTCGCGTCAGACCAGAAATAAAAATGAATTTTGGAGAATTGATTTTTGAATTACCTCCAACAGTGAAAAGGAATGTACGAAAGATTGAGAAAATTCGTGGTAGAATTATTAATCTTACTTTTTCGGTCATATTTAATAATATATGTCTACAGGAAAGACTGCTACCAAAATATACTAATATATATATATATATATATATATATATATATATATATATATATATATATATATATATAATGTCGTACCTAGGAGCCAGAACGCACTTCTCAGCCCACTATGCAAGGCCCGATTTGCCTAATAAGCCAAGTTTTCATGAATTAATGATTTTTCGACTACCTAACCTACCTAACCTAACTTTTTCTGCTACCTAACCTAACCTGTAAAGATAGGTTAGGTTAGGTTAGGTAGGGTTGGTTAGGTTCGGTCATACATCTACGTTTATTTTAACTCCAATAAAAAAAAATTGACCTCATACATAATGAAATGGGTAGCTTCATCATTTCATAAGAAAAAAATTAGAGAAAAAATATTAATTCATGAAAACTTGGCTTATTAGGCAAATCGGGCCTTGCATAGAAGGCTGAAAAGTGCGTTCTGGCTACTAGGTACGATATATATATATATATATATATATATATATATATATATATATATATATATATATGTCGTACCTAATAGCCAGAACTCACTTTTCAGCCTACTATTCAAGGCCCGATTTGCCTAATAAGCCAAGTTTTCCTGAATTAATATATTTACTATAATTTTTTTCTTATGAAATGATAAAGCAACCCTTTCTCTATGTATGAGGTCAATTTTTTTTTATTGGAGTTAAAATTAACGTAGATATATGACCGAACCTAACCAACCCTACCTAACCTAACCTAACCAATATTTATAGGTAAGGTTAGGTTAGGTAGCCAAAAAAAGCTAGGTTAGGTTAGGTTAGGTAGGTTAGGTAGACGAAAAAACATTAATTCATGAAAACTTGGCTTATTAGGCAAATCGGGCCTTGAATAGTAGGCTGAGAAGTGCGTTCTGGCTATTAGGTACGACATATATATATATATATATATATATATATATATATATATATATATATTTTAAGATGAATAGGAAAACCAGGGATATACTGAACATCTTGTATCAGAATCTTTACTTTAAAAAACATAACGTTTCGAATACTTCTCGTATTCATCATCAGATCTAAAAGAAAAAACAGAAATCACAATCAAATAGCTGGTAAACAAAGAACTCATACTGAATATAATTGCCTATCAAAGAAAGAAAATGCTTAAAAAACAAAACACTTAAGCGCACTTAAAGTGATCAATACAAATAAAACTTATTAACTGTCACATATATTAACACTAACTTAAAATCCATTAAACTACAAGATGAAATTTATAACTACTAAAACAAACCATTCTATTAAACTTACGTGAAGTGATCAGACGTGAAACTTGATACTTAACACTTAGATGCTAAACTTTATAACAAATATTTATATAATGACTACAAATCTACAAAAAATGTATGTAAAATATAAACAGAATAAACGACAATTATAAAGTACTAACCAAAATCTTATAAAAAACTCAAATATTAAAATAAATTAAATACCAAAAAATGTATTATATATCCTAAATAAAAGATTATATTAATGTACAATGTTAAGACTTGAAATAAGTAAGAAAGGGCAAAGACATGGTAAACTAAACAAAATTAAACTACCAAAATAAACTAAAAATCAAATTACAGGGCCTACTGTGCACTATACAGTGTACAATTGAACAGCTGAAAGGTTGCTATTTAACAGAGGCCGCAGCTCCTTTATATATAAGGATTCCATTACTCTCAAATTTGACTGGCCATTCATACAAGTGTCCAGAATTTTAAAATCAGATTCCAGCAGAGAATGATCAAACTCATAACAATGGTTTCTAATCTCCGAAAATGCTGGTTTAGACAATGGTAATCCAGTCCTAAAAGATAATCCCCGGTGCTCAAGTATCCTAATCTTAAAGTTCCGAATGGAACTCCCGACATATCCAGCATTACAGCTGGAACAATTATACATATATACGACATTTGAGCACAAGGGGGTAGGCACTTTATCTTTAAATTTAAAATAAGAGCCTATGGTATTTGTGTTGACAAAAATAAATCTAAAGTCTACTTGAGGATAACACTGCTGCAACAGTCTCCTCAAACGACTCCTTACAGAAAAGCTAATACTGCCATAAAATGGTAATTTAATATATTTAAGATCCCTTTCCACTGTAGTAATCCTACACGATGGGTGAAACTTCTTATTTAAGAAATTCCTTATAAAATTATAAACCATATGCAAAGGATAACCATTATTTGAACAAAATTTCACAAGAAAATTAATTTCCTGATCAAAGTTATTCCAATTAGAACATAAAACAAAGGCCCTATTCAGTAGAGTGTTAATTGCATTTTTCTTAAAAATATCAGGAACAAAGGAATTCAAATTTAAAAATAAACCAGTAAAGGTTGGTTTCCTAAAAACATTAGTGTTGAACCCATTGAGGTTATTCACTTTTACATCAAGAAACGACAATGAATTATCAACTTCACGCTCTGCAGTAAACCGTATATTACTATGTTGTGCATTAAGATACTCTCTAAATTTCTCAATATGACATTGGTCCCTAAACAACAAAAAAGTGTCATCTACATATCTCCTGTACAAGACTGGTTTAAAAGCCGAAGGACAATTATCAAGCCAATTTATTTCGTGAAAACTCAAAAAAGCATTAGCCAGTGCAGGACCTAAAGGAGACCCCATTGCTACTCCATCAATTTGTTTATAATAAATATTATTAAACATAAAGATGGAGTCTTTAACTGCTATTTCTAACAGCCGTCTGAATATTTTACTACAAAATCCAGACACTAAGTTAGTGTCAGCAAATAATTGACTTACACAGATATCAATGATTTCCAACAGAGGAATATTAGTAAAAAGTGATTCAACATCGAAACTGGCCATTATAGTTGGGAACTCAAAATTTAAGGAGGAAAGTTCTTTTACAAAATCCTGAGAATTTCTCACAGTAAATTCATTATGCGTTAATGGTTCTAATAATGGAACCAGAAACTTAGCCAGTTTATAATTAAAAGTGCCAATCGCTGATAAAATAGGACGAATCGGTATACCTGTTTTATGAACATTAGGTAACCCATATAAGATGCCAGGCTTAGAGCCAGTTGCAAGTAATTTAGTATAATCGAAAAGAGAGTCTTTCAAACTTCTTAAAACTCTATTCAGTTTATCCTCACATTTCAAAATATACGAGAATGGGTCTATATCAACCAACGTAAATTTAGAGGGGTCTTCTAACAACCTTATCACTTTATTAACATACTCTAACTTGTCCAAAACCACTATACCCCTACCTTTATCTGGCCTGGTAATGCAAATACTCCTATCATTCTTTAAGCCATTAATACACTCCAATTTCCTTTTGTCAAAAGGAGGGAATGTAGATTTATATTTACCAAAGTCGTTAAAGACTTCATGTGCTAAGGAGGAAACAGTACTGATGATATTGGTCCAACTATAATTTGTACCAGTCCTTAGGGTACAAGTTTTCAATGTGTTGCATAACCGCTCAAAACCTAAAAAATTATTAACAAATTTAGGTTTTTTACACGTCAACCCGAAGTCTAACCCTAGAGAGAAGTTCTTTCTCAATGGGAGACAGAACTCTCTTTGAAAAATTGAAAACCACCTTATCAGGGTCCACCGAATTAAATGAAGGTATACCCAAGTTACGCAATTTCTTCTCGTGAATAAGTCTACATTTTTCAACCCTTTTTCATTATAATTCATTATAAACCTGTAAGGCGCATCGTTTGGTCCCAAGATTCCTCAGGTTTAAAGTGTATTCCGACAAATTTGCGTTGACAAGTGAATATAATTCTTGGTTATTAAGATTGTTGGACTTTGAAATATCTGAAAGGCAGAAGCGGGTAAATAAGCTGAAAAGTGAATTGCACGTGCACTTGGAGAAATTCAAGATCTTGGTTTCCTGGGTTGATTTTGCATCTTTAAAATGTAAATATGAAAATTATAATGAAAAAAGGGTTGAAAAATGTAGACTTATTCACGAGAAGAAATTGCGTAACTTGGGTATACCTTCATTTAATTCGGTGGACCCTGATAAGGTGATTTTCAATTTTTCAAAGAGAGTTCTGTCTCCCATTGAGAAAGAACTTCTCTCTAGGGTTAGACTTCGGGTTGACGTGTAAAAAACCTAAATTTGTTAATCATTTTTTAGGTTTTGAGCGGTTATGCAACACATTGAAAACTTGTACCCTAAGGACTGGTACAAGTTATAGTTGGACCAATATCATCAGTACTGTTTCCTCCTTAGCACATGAAGTCTTTAACGACTTTGGTAAATATAGATCTACATTCCCTCCTTTTGACAAAAGGAAATTGGAGTGTATTAATGGCTTAAAGAATGATAGGAGTATTTGCATTACCAGGCCAGATAAAGGTAGGGGTATAGTGGTTTTGGACAAGTTAGAGTATGCAGGCGATGAGTCACAATAACGTGGCTGAAGTATGTTGACCAGACCACACACTAGAAATTGAAGGGACGACGACGTTTCGGTCCGTCCTGGACCATTCTCAAGTCGATTGTGATGGGGAGGTAGGGAAAGGCATTAAATAGGCAAGAGAGAGCTGAGGAGGAAAGTGAGGTGTAGGGGATAGTAGTAATGAGAACTGCAGCAGGCCTATTGGCCCATACGAGGCAGCTCCCATTATAACCACCGAAGGAGATAGTAATAGGAATAAGAAGAGGATAGCAAGGGAGCGTAGGAGAAGACAATGAACAGAAAAAGGGAGAAGAGAGAAAGAAAGGGAAAGAGAAAGAAAGACATGGAAGGGGGAAAGCTTATGTTAAGTCACGTTTGTTAGAAAGATTAGAGCATTTGAGTATATACTGTGAAAGGGAAGAGTCCACAGCAACAAAGCCAGGACTCAAGTTCATGTTGGGTGCATTGTTAATAAGAGCCGATTCTACAAGACGGCGTCTGTGTAGAGTAGAGGCAGGAAAGATTATTTTGGAGGAAGACCAATCAATGGGATGATAAGAATCCCTCACATGGCAGAAGAGAGCATTGTTAGTGTCTGCAGACATAACACTTCTCTTGTGTTCTTTAAGTCTGTCATTCAGTGTACGGCCAGTTTCGCCAAAGTATTGGAGAGGACAAGATGAACAGGAAATAGAGTAGACACCAGCAGCATTAGAAGCAGGAGGAGCAGTGTGAACTAGATTGCTACGAAGTGTGTTAGTTTGTCGAAAGGCGAGTTTAATGTCAAGAGGACGAAAGGTATTGGTAAAAGTTTTGAGTTCAGATATGAAGGGAAGGCATAGTACAGTGCTACTAGTGTTGGAAGCAGGTTTAGGATAAAAGAAATTTCGTTTAGCCTGAGAGTGGGCACAATTGATGAAATACAAAGGATAACCGAGGCGAGAGAATGATTTGTAGATAAAGGCAATTTCAGAATCAAGAAACTGAGGGTCGCTGATGCGTAGAGCGCGGAGGAAGAGAGAGACGAGGACATTTTTCTTAACAGAAGGAGGATGGTAGGAAAAGAAGTGAATGTACATGCCACTATGCATGGGTTTACGGTAGACAGAGAAAGAGAACCCAGACACAGAGCTGTGAACATGAACATCAAGAAAAGGAAGGAGGGAATTAGATTCCCACTCAACTTTGAAATGGATAGAAGGAGCCAGATTGTTAAGAGAGGCGAGGAAAGGCTGGAAAAGATTAAGGTCATGAGGCCATAAAGCAAAAATGTCATCAACATAGCGAAGCCAGAGAGAGGGACGAGTATCAATAGAAGGAAGAAGAACAGTTTCGAAGTATTCCATGTAGAAATTAGCAAGAACAGGGGAGAGAGGGGAACCCATTGCGACACCGAAAGTTTGAGTGTAATATTTACCGTTGAAAGAGAAAGAGTTAGATTCAACACAGAGTCTAATGAGATCGAGGAAAACGTCAGTGGGAAGTGGGAGAGGAAGGAGACCCTCTGACGTCTTCTGTCTGAGGAAAGAGAGAACGTCATCGAGCGGAACATTAGTGAACAGAGAGTCGACATCAAGACTAAGCATTTTACAAGAGGGTTGCAGGCGCAGTCTTTCTATGAAGTCCTGAGAGTGACGAAGGTGGGCAGGGGAAAAAGTGCCAAGGTAAGGTGTCAGGGTTTTAGCGAGCCAGGAGGCAAGAGGATAGCTGACAGAGCCCCGTGAAGAAATGATAGGACGAAGAGGAACACCAGGTTTATGAGTCTTAGGAAGACCATAGATATAAGGAAGAGAAGGGCAGATGACACGGAAACGTTTAATGAGATCAAAGTCAGGAGGGCAAAGACTAGAGAGCTGTCTTAGTTTGCGGTTAAAGGAAGTTTTGAGGCGATCCAAAGGGTTAGAAGTCAGAGGAGCATAAGTGTGAGAGTCAGAGAGCAAGACATCTGCTTTTCTGAGGTAGTCCTCACGGTCAAGGACAACCACCGAATTGCTTTTGTCTGAAGGAAGGATAAGAATAGAGTTGTTAGATTTCAGGGAGGCAAGGGCAAACTGGAAGCGACGAGGAAGGTGGTTATTTTTAGAAAACAAGCTGTCAAGAACGGGGATAAGGGCCCCTCTAAAGGCAGACAGGTCCGAAAGAGTACTAGAGTTAGAATTGACAAACCTGTCAAAGGAACTAATGAGATCAATGCCACAGCGTGGGCCAGGGGAAGTAGCAAAAGACAGACCAAGACCAAGAAGTTCTTGCTGGTGCTTAGAAAGAGAGTAGGACGAAAGGTTGGTAACACAGTCAGAGAGAGAGTATTTGGCCCAAGGACTGTTGGAGATCAGACGTTGAAGTTTGTTGTGTAGTGTGGAGGAGTGGTGGGAAGAGGAGACGTGAGCAGTGTCAAATGCAATTGGAAAAATTGCAACAGCAACACACTGGCAGGGGTCTCCAGCAACCCACTGGCAGAGGTCTCCAGCAACACACTGGCAGGGGTCTCCAGCAACACACTGGCAGGGGTCTCCAGCAAAACACTGGCAGAGGTCTCCTGCAACACTGGCAGAGGTCTCCAGCAAAAAAATTGGCAGGGGTCTCCAGCAACACACTGGCAGAGGTCTCCAGCAACACACTGGCAGGGGTCTCCAGCAACACACTGGCAGAGGTCTCCAGCAACACACTGGCAGGGGTCTCCAGCAACATACTGGCAGGGGTCTCCAGCAAAACACTGGCAGAGGTCTCCTGCAACACTGGCAGAGGTCTCCAGCAACACACTGGCAGGGGTCTCCAGCAACACACTGGCAGAGGTCTCCAGCAACACACTGGCAGGTGTCTCCAGCAACACACTGGCAGAGGTCTCCAGCAACACACTGGCAGAGGTCTCCAGCAACACACTGGCAGGGGTCTCCAGCAACACACTGGCAGGGGTCTCCAGCAACACACTGGCAGAGGTCTCCAGCAACACACTGGCAGGGGTCTCCAGCAACACTGGCAGAGGTCTCCAGCAACACACTGGCAGAGGTCTCCAGCAACACGCTGGCAGGGGTCTCCAGCATTACACTGGCAGGGGTCTCCAGCAACACACTGGCAGAGGTCTCCAGCAACACACTGGCAGAGGTCTCCAGCAACACACTGGCAGGGGTCTCCAGCAACACACTGGCAGGGGTCTCCAGCAACACACTGGCAGGGGTCTCCAGCAACACACTGGCAGGGGTCTCCAGCAACACACTGGCAGGGGTCTCCAGCAACACACTGGCAGGGGTCTCCAGCAACACACTGGCAGTGGTCTCCAGCAACACACTGGCAGGGGTCTCCAGCAACACACTGGCAGGGGTCTCCAGCAACACACTGGCAGAGGTCTCCAGCAACACACTGGCAGGGGTCTCCAGCAACACACTGGCAGAGGTCTCCAGCAACACACTGGCAGGGGTCTCCAGCAACACACTGGCAGAGGTCTTTCACGCTTTACCCGACGCTTTATCCTACGTTTACCCGACGGTTTACCCGACGGTTTACCCGACGCTTTACCCTGACAGTTTACCCGACGGTTTACCCGACGCTTTACCCTGACAGTTTACCCGACGTGTTTAATTTACAGTTTACACGTCAGTTATCATGAGAACAGATTTTCGACTATTTTATTTTATTTATTCGACGACTTACACGACGGGTAAACCCCGTCGGGTTTACCTGTCGGGTTTACCCGTTTTACATGGGTAAAAATTATCCGACGATTTACTCGACGATTTACCCGACGATTTACCCGAGGATTTACCCGACGATTTACGATTCATTCGGCGATTCATTCGGCGCTTTATTTTTTAATTTTTTATTTATTTTATAGACATTATATATATACAGATTACATTAGATATTACATTACATTAGATATTAGGTTAGAGACATTAGATATAGACATATTATTTATTTTATTATATAGACATTATATACATTACATACATACATTACATTACATATACATATTATATTATATACATATTACATTATATACATTACATATATATATATATATATATATATATATATATATATATATATATATATATATATATATATATATATATATATATATATATATATATATATATATATATATATATATATATATATATATATATATATATATTGGTGTATACTGGCAGCAGGTTTTCTTTCAAACATGTTTCATTGAATATGACCGCATATTCTGTATTTATTATTTTCTGGTTTAGGGCTTCTATCCCTCTAACTATTTTCTTAGCATCAGGGCTTAATTGGAAAACTAAGCCCTGTTCCAATTAAGCCCTGATGCTAAGAAAATAGTTAGAGGGATAGAAGCCCTAAACCAGAAAATAATAAATACAGAATATGCGGTCATATTCAATGAAATATATATATATATATATATATATATATATATATATATATATATATATATATATATATATATATATATATATATATATATATATATATATATATATATACATTACATTAGACATACATATTACATTAGATTACATTAGATATTAGGTTAGAGACATTAGATATAGACATATTATTTATTTTATTATATAGACATTATATACATTACATATACATATACATTACATTACATATTACATTATATACATTACATTACTTATAATACATTACTTATATTACATTATATATATATTACATATTACATTACATTAGACATACAGATTACATTAGATATTACATTACATTAGATATTAGATTACAGACATTAGATATAGACATATTATTTATTTTATTATATAGACATTATACATATATATTACATTAGATAACGCTGGAGGCAACTCCAGCGTGGCCTAGTCGGATAGAACATGTTCTTAATCCGGATAGACCTCCGTTCGAGCCTGTCGCAACGGATGCAACTACAGGGCACAGATAGATTTCTGTGATGTCCTCTCCTGTAGGAGCATCAGTTTCGATAGATTCTCTGGATAGCCGAAGATATATTGTTCCGATTCCGACTGTACATTAGATATACATTACATTAGATATACATATTACATTAGATATTACATTAAATTACATTGCATTAGATATTAGATTACAGACATTAGATATAGACATATTATTTATTTTATTATATAGACACGACCTGACCTCGCCTTACCTAATCTAACTCGGGTCCAGGTGTGGGTCCGTGGGCCCCCGGACTTCCACCCTTCCCCACATCCCAGGGTCAGGTCAGGTCAGGTCAAGTTTTAGCTACCCAGAGACCTCACAGTCGAGATGGACGGACGCAGCTACAGGACGGGACACACACAAATCTGTGCCCTGTAGTTACACCGTTTTGACAGACTCGAACACACGTCAGTTCTCATGAGAACATATTCCCATCCGACTAGGCCATTCTGGGGTCGCCAAGTTTTCCAAAGCTGGTTCTTATATTTATATTGAGTAATTTGGTAACATGTCGTCGGCGGTTTAATGCTCCAATATTCCACCTGAACAAAATATATATTTGGCTGCAACAGTTAACTTTGATACGTTTGAGTAAATAATATCTGTAATTATTGTATTTGGGCGTTAATAAACAGGGTAAAGCTCCGGCGTAAATTTGCCTGGCGTGAATGAGTTTTTGTTTGGGTTATTTGGGGAGGAGGAGGAGGATGACGTCTTGACTGGAAGCTGAAGGGGGAGTGTGAAGCCCAGAAGGAGACCAACACGTTGATAACTTAGACAATATTGAGGGCATTTTTCGACATTTAAATTAATATACACGGAAGTAAAATATAAAGAGAGAAACTCAAGTGTTTTTTTGACTCATGAAGGTTAATAATTTACTAACTTTTATGGTACTGAAAGGGACTATTTTCACTTTGTGAGAGAAGTTGTAGGAATTGTGGTAAGCTATTAGTTAGAAAAAAAGGGAAATCAACATTGTAAGAGTTTTTTCTCCTTATCTGCAGAGTAGGAGTGAGGACAGCTAATTTATACAAACAGGCTGTTGTAGTTCTCTCGTTGTCTCTCTCTCTCATCTTCCTCTCTTCTGTTCTCTTTCTGACTTTGTATGTTATGCCTGTTTCTTTCTCTGTATTTCTGCCTCTCTCGCTCACCCATGATACCAGTTCACAACATGCTGACTAACTCCTGGCTACCAATTTACTGCTAGGTGAACAGATGCATTTAATGAGAGGAAATGTGCCCAAACATTTTATGTCGTGAACGGCTTAGTAGGTCCAATTACTACCCTACCCCACGATACAACCCCACAACATGCTGACTAAGTACTGGGTTCATATTTACTGCTAGGTGAACAGATGCATTAGGTGAGAGGAAATGTGTCCAAGCCATTTCTGCAGCCACTGGTAATCGAACCTAGAATTCCGGATTTTGAGTCAACAATGAACACGTAAAACTTTCATATGTCCCAGTTTGAGTATTTGTGTGCTTGTGTGGCTTACTCTCTCTGTCTCCATGTCTTCCTCTCTCTATACATATCTTTCTCTTTATCTCATTATATATCATAAAACAGTTAAACTTCGATATTTCTGGTACGTACAGACTCTATCAGGAATAAATGTGGTTCACAAGGATTCTCTCACACATGTTACTGGAACACAGATACTATCACCTTCATATGTCAGTCATGGTTTAGGTAATGACATCTAACCTGACGCAACCTGACCTGACGCAACCTGACCTGACGCAACCTGACCTGACGCTACCTGACCTGACGCTACCTGACCTGACGCAACCTGACCTGACGCAACCTGACCTGACGCAATCTGACCTGATACAACCTGACCTGACGCAACCTGACCTGACGCTACCTGACCTGACGCAACCTGACCTGACGCAACCTGACCAGACGCTACCTGACCTGACGCAACCTGACCTGACGCAATCTGACCTGATACAACCTGACCTGACGCAACCTGACCTGACGCTACCTGACCTGACGCAACCTGACCTGACGCAACCTGACCTGACGCTACCTGACCTGACGCAACCTGACCTGACGCAATCTTACCTGATACAACCTGACCTGACGCAACCTGACCTGACGCTACCTGACCTGACGCAACCTGACCTGACGCAACCTGACCTGACGCTACCTGACCTGACGCAACCTGACCTGACGCAATCTGACCTGATACAACCTGACCTGACGCAACCTGACCTGACGCAATCTGACCTGATACAACCTGACCTGACGCTACCTGACCTGACGCAACCTGACTTGACGCCACCTAACCTGACGCAACCTGACCTGACCTGACGCTACCTGCCCTGACGCTACCTGACCTGACGCAACCTGACCTGACGCAACCTGACCTGACGCAATCTGACCTGATACAACCTGACCTGACGCAACCTGACCTGACGGAACCTGACCTGATGCAACCTGACCTGACGCTACCTGACCTGACGCAACCTGACTTGACGCCACCTAACCTGACGCAACCTGACCTGACCTGACGCTACCTGCCCTGACGCTACCTGACCTGACGCAACCTGACCTGACGCAACCTGACCTGACGCAACCTGACCTGCCGCAACTTAACCTGACCCTACCTGACCTGACGCAACCTGACCTGACGCAACCTAACCTGACGCAACCTGACCTGACGCAACCTAACCTGACGCAACCTGACCTGACGCAACCTAACCTGACGCAACCAGACCTGATACAACCTGACCTGACGCTACCTGACCTGACGCAACCTGACCTGACACAACCTGACCTGACGCAACCTGACCTGACGCAACCTGACCTGACGCAACCTGACCTGACGCAACCTGACCTGACGCAACCTGACCTGACGCAACCTGACCTGACGCAACCTGACCTGACACAACCTGACCTGACGCAACCTGACCTGACGCAACCTGACCTGACGCAACCTGACCTGACGCAACCTAACCTGACGCAACCTGACCTGACCTGACGCAACCTGACCTGACGCAACCTGACCTGACGCAACCTGACCTGATACAACTTGACCTGACGAAACCTGATCTGACACTACCTGACCTGACTCAACCTGACCTGACCTGACCTTCAGTAATTGGCCTATTTTCTGTATAAAAAGTCGTAATTTCAAACTGCGAATACGTGCAGAGAGCAAGAATTTGGCTCCAAAATATGGCTCAAGCGTCGAATTTGGGATGTGTGGGATATTTTGAAAACTGCAGGGGGGGGGGGGGGGGGTAGGCAAAATGTGACCCATCGCAGCTCTCAGTAATTGGCATATATTCAGTATTAAAAGTAGTAATTTCAAACAGCGAATACGTGCAGAGAGCAAGAATTTGGCTCCAAAATATGGCTCAAGCGTCGAATTTGGGATGTTTGGGATATTTTGAAAACTGCAGGGGGGTTTGGGCAAAATGTGTTCCATCGCCGCTCTCAGTAATTGGCATATTGATCTTCTCGAGATGTGATCTTCTGGTGTTGTGATCTTCTGGAGATGTGATCTTCTGGTGATGTGATCTTTTGGAAATTTGATCTTCTGGAGATGTGATCTTCTCGAGATGTGATCTTCTCGAAATGTGATCTTCTGGTGATGTGATCTTCTGGAGATCTGATCATCTGGAGATGTGATCTTCCGGTGATGTGATCTTCTGGAGATGTGACCCTCTGGAGATGTGATCTTCTCAAGATGTGATCTGCTGGGGATGTGATCTTCTGTTGATATGATCTTCTGGAGATGTGATCATCTGGAGATGTGATCTTCTGATGATGTGATCTTCTGGAGATGTGATCTTCTGGAGATGTGATCTTCTGTAGATGTGATCTTATGGAGATGTGATCTTCTGGGGATGTGATCTTCTGGTGATGTGATCTTCTCGAGATGTGATTTTTGGAGATGTGATCTTCTCGAGATGTGATCTTCTGCTGATGTGATCATCTGTAGAAGTGATCTTCTCGAGACGTGATCATCTGGTGATGTGATCTTCTCGAGATGTGATCTTCTCAAGATGTGATCTGCTGGGGATGTGATCTTCTGGAGATGTGATCTTCTGGAGGTGTGATCATCTGTAGATGTGATGTTCTGGAGACGTGATCTTTTGGAGACGAGATTTTCTAGAGATGTGATCTTCTCGAGATGTGATCTTCTGGAAATGTGATCTTCCTCTGGAGATGTGATCTTCTGGAGATGTGATCTTCCTCTGGAGATGTGATCTTCTGAAGATGTGATCTTCTGGAGATTTGATCTTCTGGAGATGTGATCTTCTGGAGATGTGATCATCTGGAGTTGTGATCTTCTCGAGATGTGATCTGCTGGGGATGTGATCTTCTGGTGATATGATCTTCTGGAGATGTGATCATCTGGAGATGTGATCTTCTGGAGATGTGATCTTCTGTAGATGTGATCTTATGGAGATGTGATCTTCTGGGGATGTGATCTTCTAAGGATGTTATCTTTTGGGGATGTGATCTTCTGGCGATGTGATCTTCTGGGGATGTGATCTTCTGGTGATGTGATCTTCTCGAGATGTGATTTTTGGAGATGTGATCTTCTCGAGATGTGATCTTCTGCTGATGTGATCATCTGGAGAAGTGATCTTCTCGAGATATGATCATTTGGTGATGTGATCTTCTGGAGATGTGATCTTCTCGAGATGTGATTTTTCGGAGATGTGATCTTCTGGTGATGTGATCTTCTAGAGATATGATCTTCTCGAGATGTGATCTTCTGGAGATGTGATCCTTTGGGGATGTGATCTTCGCGAGATGTGATCTTCTGGAGATGTGATCTTCTGGAGATGTGA
Source organism: Procambarus clarkii (assembly GCF_040958095.1). NCBI lineage: Eukaryota > Metazoa > Arthropoda > Malacostraca > Decapoda > Cambaridae > Procambarus > Procambarus clarkii. The sequence continues at coordinate 51,113,952 of NC_091162.1, read as the reverse complement.
TCTTCTGGAGATGTGATCTTCTGGAGATGTGATCTTCTGGGGATGTGATCTTCTGGTGATGTGGTCTTCTCGAGATGTGATCTTCTGGTGATGTGATCTTCTGGAGATGTGATCATCTCGAGATGTGATCTTCTGGTGATGAGATCTTCTCGAGATGTGATCTTCTTGTGATGTGATCATCTCGAGATTTGATCTTCTCGAGATGTGATCTTCTCTAGATGTGATCTTCTGGTGATGTGATCTTCTCGAGATGTGGTCTTCTGGAGATGTGATCATCTCGAGATTTGATCTTCTCGAGATGTGATCTTCTGGAGATTTGATCTTCTGGTGATGTGATCTTCTCGAGATGTGATCTTCTAGAGATGTGATCTTCTGGAGATGTGATCATCTCGAGATGTGATCTTCTCGAGACGTGATATTCTGGAGATGTGATCTTCTTGTGATGTGATCATCTCGAGATTTGATCTTCTCGAGATGTGATCTTCTCTAGATGTGATCTTCTGGTGATGTGATCTTCTCGAGATGTGGTCTTCTGGAGATGTGATCATCTCGAGATTTGATCTTCTCGAGATGTGATCTTCTGAAGATGTGATCTTCTGAAGATGTGATCTTCTGGAGATGTGATCTTCTCGTGATGTGATCTTCTGGTGATGTGATCTTCTGGAGATGTTATCTTCTGGAGATGTGATCTTCTCGAGAAGCGATCTTCTCGAGATGTGATCTTCTCGAGATGTGTTCTTCTCGAGATGTGATCTTCTCGAGATGTGATCTTCTCGAGATGTGATCTCGAGATGTGATCTTCTTGAGATGTGATCTTCTGAAGATGTGATCTTCTGAAGATGTGATCTTCTGGAGATGTGATCTTCTCGTGATGTGATCTTCTGGTGATGTGATCTTCTGGAGATGTTATCTTCTAGAGATGTGATCTTCTGGGAATGTGATCTTCTGGAGATGTGATCTTCTCGAGATGTGATCTTCTGGAGATGTGATCTTCTCGTGATGTGATCTTCTGGTGATGTGATCTTCTGTAGATGTTATCTTCTAGAGATGTGATCTTCTGGGAATGTGATCTTCTGGTAATGTGATCTTCTGGAGATGTTATCTTCTGGAGATGTGATCTTCTGGGAATGTGATCTTCTGGAGATGCGATCTTCTCGAGATGTGATCTTCTCGAGATGTGATCTTCTCGAGATGTGATCTTCCTGTGATGTGATCTTCTCGAGATGTGATCTTCTCGAGATGTGATCTTCCTCTGGAGATAGTGGCCTACTCCTAATATATCGCAATTTACGTAATCGAGCAATAAGTTAAAAATGTGACGAACAAAATAGTTAAAATTAAAGCACCATAATATTGATGTTTTCTTTTCATCGACCCTTGGTGTGGTGTTCACTACCCTTGGTTTGGTGTTCACTATCCTTAGCGTAGTGTTCACTATCCTAAGTGTTATGTTCACTATCCTTGGCGTGGTGTTCACTATCCTTAGTGTGGTGCTCACTATCCTTAGCTTAATGTTCTCTGTCCTTGGCGTGGTGTTCACTATCCTTGACGTGGTGTTCACTACCCTCTGGCGTGTTGTTCACTATCCCTAGTGTAGTGTTCACTATCCTTAGCGTTGTGTTCACTATACTTAGCGTAGTGTTCACTATCCTTGGCGTGGTGTTCACTATCCTTGGCGTGGTGTTCAATATCCTTGGCGTGGTGTTCACTACCCTTGATGTGGTGTTCACTCTCCTTGGCGTGGTGTTCACTATCCTTGGTGTAGAGTTCACTATCCTTGGCGTTGTGTTCACTATCCTTGGCGTGGTGTTCACTACCTTTGGTGTGGTGTTCACTATCCTTCGCGTGGTGTTCACTATCCTTGTGTGGAATTCACTATCCTTAGCGTGATGTTCACTATCCTTGGCGTGGTGTTCACTATCCTCTGAGTGGTGTTCACTATCCTTTGCGTGGTGTTCACTGAACTAGGCGTGATGTTCACTATCCTTGGCGACGTGTTCACTATCCTTGGCGTGGTGTTTATAATCCTTGGCGTGGTGTTCACTATCCTTTGCGTGGTGTTCACTATCCTTGGCGTGCATGGTGTTTATTATCCTTGGCGTGGTGTTCACTATCCTTTGCGTGGTGTTCACTAACCTTGGCGTGGTGTTCACTATCCTTAGCGTGGTGTTCACTACCCTTGGTGTGGTGTACACTATACTTAGCGTAGTGTTTACTATTCCTGGCGTGGTGTTCACTATCCTTCGCGTGGTGTTCACTACCCTTGGTGTGGTGTTCACTATCCTTGCCGTAGTGTTCACTATCCTTGTGTGGTGGTCACTATCCTTGGCGTGGTGTTCACTATCCTTGGCGTGGTGTTCACTATCCTTAGCGTGGTGTTCACTACCCTTGGTGTGGTGTTCACTATCCTTAGCGTAGTGTTTACTATTCCTGGCGTGGTGTTCACTATCCTTGGGGTGGTGTTCACTACCCTTGGTGTGGTGTTCACTATCCTTGCCGTAGTGTTCACTATCCTTGTGTGGTGTTCACTATCCTTGGAGTGGTGTTCACTATCCTTGGCGTGATGTTCACTATCCTTGGCGTGGTGTTCACTAACCTTGGCGTGGTGTTCACTGAACTTGGCGTGGTGTTCACTATCCTTGGAGTGGTGTTTACTATCCTTGGCGTGGTGTTCACTGAACTAGGCGTGGTGTTCACTAACCTTAGCGTGGTGTTCACTATCCTTAGCGTGGTGTTCACTATCCATGGAGTTGTGTTTACTATCTAAGGCGTGGTGTTCACTATTCTTGGCGTTGTGTTCACAATCCTTAGCGTGGTGTTCACTATCCTTAGCGTGGTGTTCACAACCCTTGCCGTGGTATTCACTACCCTTGGCGTGGTGTTCACTACCCTTAGCGTGATGTTCACTGAACTTGCCGTGGTGTTCACTACCCATGGCGTGGTGTTCACTACCCTTGGCATGTTCTTCACTACCCTTGACGTGGTGTTCACTACCCTTGCCGTCATGTTTACTATCCTTGGCGTGGTGTTCACTACCCTTAACGTGGTGTTCACTACTCTTGGCGTGGTGTTCACTACCCTTAACGTGGTCTTCACTACCCATGACGTCATGTTCACTACCCTCGGCGTGGGGTTCACTAACCTTGGCTTGGTGTTCACCACCATTGGCGTGGTGTTCACTGCCCCTGGCGTGGTGTTCACTACCCATGGCATGGTGTTCACTACCCATGGCGTGGTGTTTACTACCCTTGGCGTGGTGTTCACTACCCTAGGCGTCATGTTCACTACCCTTTGCGTGGTGTTCACTACCCTTGGCTTGGTGTTCACTACCCTTCGAATAGTGTTCACTACCATTGGCATGGTGTTCACTATCCTTGGCATGGTGTTCACTACCCTTAGCGTGGTGTTCAATACCCTAGGCGTGGTGATCACTATCCTTGGCGTGGTGTTCACTTCCCTTGACGTGGTGTTCACTACCCTTGGCGTGGTGTTCACTACCCTTTGCGTGGTGTTCACTACCCTGGACGGGGTGTTCACTACCCTTGGCACGGTGTTCACTACCCTTGGCATAGTGTTCAGTACCCTTGGCGTGGTGTTCACTACCTTGGCGTGGTGTTCACTACCCTTGGCGTAGTGTTCCCTACCCTTAGCGTGGTGTTCACCACCCTTTGCGTGGTGTTCACTACCCTTGGCGTGGTGTTCACAGCCCCTGGCGTGGTGTTCACTACCAATGGCATGGTGTTCACTACCCATGGCGTGGCGTTTACTACCCTTGGCGTGGTGTTCACTACTTTTGACGTGGTGTTCACTGCCCTTAGCGTGGTGTTCACTACCCTTAGCGTGGTGTTCACTACCCTTGGCATGGTGTTCACAGCCCTTGGCGTGGTGTTCACAACCCATGGCATGGTGTTCACTACCCATTGCGTGGTGTTTACTACCCTTGGCGTGGTGTTCACTATCCTTATCGTGGTATTCACTACCCTTGGATTGGTGTTCACTACCCTTCGCTTAGTGTTCACTACCATTGGCATGGTGTTCACTACCCATGGCATGGTGTTCACTACCATTGGCATGGTGTTCACTACCCATAGCATGGTGTTCACTACCCTTAGTGTGGTGTTCACTACACTTGGCGTGGTGTTCACTATCCTTGGCGTGGTGTTCACTACCTTGGCGTGGTGTTCACTACCCTTGGCGTGGTGTTCACTTCCCTTTGCGTGGTGTTTACTACCCTTGGCATGGTGTTCACTACCCTTGGCGTGGTGATCACTACCCTTGGCGTGGTGTTCTCTACCCTTAGCGTGGTGTTCTCTACCCTTAGCGTGGTGTTCACTACACTTAGCGTAGTGTTTACTATCCTTGGCGTGGTGTTCACTATCCTTGGCGTGGTGTTCACTACCCTTGGTGTGGTGTTCACTATCCTTGCCGTAGTGTTCACTATCCTTGTGTGGTGTTCACTATCCTTGGCGTGGTGTTCACTATCGTTGGCGTGGTGTTCACTAACCTTGGCGTGGTGTTCACTGAACTTGGCCTGTTGTTCACTATCCTTGGAGTGGTGTTTACTATCCTTTGCGTGGTGTTCACTGAACTAGGCGTGGTGTTCACTAACCTTAGCGTGGTGTTCACTATCCTTGGAGTTCTGTTTACTATCCAAGGCGTGGTGTTCACTATCCTTTGCGTGGTGTTCACTATCTTTAGCATGGTGTTCACTATCCTTAGCGTGGTGTTCACAACCCTTGCCGTGGTATTCACTACCCTTGGCGGGGTGTTCACTACCCTTAGCGTGATGTTCACTGAACTTGCCGTGGTGTTCACTGCCCATGGCAAAGTGTTCACTACCCATTACGTGGTGTTCACTACCCTTGGCATGTTCTTCACTACCCTTGACGTGGTGTTCACTACCCTTGCCGTCATGTTTACTACCCTTGGCGTGGTGTTCACTACCCTTAACGTGGTGTTGACTACTCTTGGCGTGGTGTTCACTACCCTTAAAGTGGTGTTCACTACCCATGACGTCATGTTCACTACCCTTGGCTTGTTGTTCAGTAACCTTGGCGCGGTGTTCACTACCCTTGGCGTGGTGTTAACTGCCCTTGGCGTGGTGTTCACTACCCATGGCATGGTGTTCACTACCCATGGCGTGGTGTTTACTACCCTTGGCGTGGTGTTCACTACCCTAGGCGTCATGTTCACTACCCTTTGCGTGGTGTTCACTACCCTTGTCTTGGTGTTCACTACCCTTCGCTTAGTGTTCACTACCATTGGCATAGTGTTCACTACCCTTGGCATGGTGTTCACTACCCTTAGCGTGGTGTTCAATACCCTTGGCGTGGTGTTCACTATCCTTGGCATGGTGTTCACTTCCCTTGGCGTGGTGTTTACTACCCTTGGCGTTGTGTTCACTACCCTTTGCGTGGTGTTCACTACCCTTTGCGTGGTGTTCACTACCCTTGGATAGTGAAGGGTAGTGAAGGTTCACTACCCTTCACGTGGTGTTCACTATCCTTCACGTGGTGTTCACTACCCCAGACGTGGTGTTCACTACTCTTGGCATGGTGTTCACTACCCTTGACATAGTGTTCACTACCCTTGGCGTGGTGTTCACTACCCTTGGCGTGGTGTTCACTACCCATGGCATGGTGTTCACTACCCATAGCGTGGTGTTTACTACCCTTGGTGTGGTGTTCACTACCCTTGGCGTCATGTTACCTTACCTTGAGGTTACCTTGAGGTGCTTCCGGGGCTTAGTGTCCCCGCGGCCCGGTCGTCGACCAGGCCTCCTGGTTGCTGGACTGATCAACCAGGCTGTTAGACGCGGCTGCTCGCAGCCTGATGTATGAGTCACAGCCTCGTTGAACAGGTATCCTTTGGAGGTGTTTATCCAGTTCTCTCTTGAACACTGTGAGGGGTCGGCCAGTTATGCCCCTTATGTGTAGTTCACTACCCTTTGCGTGGTGTTCACTACCCTTGGCTTGGTGTTCACTACCCTTCGCTTAGTGTTCACTTCAGATTGGCATGGTGTTCACTACCCATGGCATGGTGTTCACTACCCTTAGCGTGGTGTTCACTAACCTTAGCGTGGTGTTCACTATCCTTGGCGTGGTGTTCACTACCCTTGGCGTGGTGTTCACTACCCTTGGCGTGGTGTTCACTACCCTTTGCATGGTGTTCACTACCCTTGGAGTGGTGTTCACTACCCTTCACGTGGTGTTCACTACCCTGGGCGTGGTGTTCACTACCCTTGGCATGGTGTTCACTACCCGTGGCATAGTGTTCACTACCCATGGCGTGGTGTTCACTACCCTTGGCGTGGTGATCACTACCCTTGGCGTGATGTTCTCTACCCTTAGCGTGGTGTTCACTACTTATAGCGTGGTATTCACTACCCTTGGCGTGGTGTTCACTACACTTGGCGTGGTGTTCACTACCCTTAGTGTGGTGTTTACTACCCTTGGCGTGGTACTCACTGAACGTTGCGTGGTGTTCACTGAACTTGGCGTGGTTTTCACTACCCTTGGCGTTGTGTTCACTACCCTTGGTTTGGTGTTCACTGAACTTGGCGTGGTGTTCACTATCCTTAGCATGGTGTTCACTACCCTTAGCATGTTTTTCACTACTCTTGGTGTGGTGCTCACTACCCTTGGCTTGGTGTTCACTACCCAGACGTGGTGTTCACTACTCTTAACGTGGTGTTCACTACCCTGGGCGTGGTGTTCACTACTCTTGGCGTGGTGTTCACTACTCTTGGCGTGGTGTTCACTACCCTTGGCGTGGTGTTCACTACCCTTGGCATATTGTTCACTACCCTTGGCATGGTGTTCACGATCTTTAGCGTGTTGTTCACTACCCTTAGCGTGGTGTTCACTACACTTGGTGTGGTGTTCACTACACTTGGCGTGGTGTTCACTACTATTGGCATGGTGTTCACTACCCTTCGCCTGGTGTTCATTACCCTTGGCGTGGTGTTCACTACCCTTGGCATGGTGCTAACTTACCTTTGCATGGTGTTCACTACCCTTGGCGTGGTGTTCACTACCCTTGGCGTGGTGTTCACTACCCTTGGCATGGTGTTCACTACCCTTCCATTGGTGTTCACTACCCTTAGCTTGGTGTTCACTACCCTTGATTTGGTGTTCACTACACTTGCCGTGGTGTTCACTACCCCTGGCGTGGTGTTCACCACCCTTGGCATGGTGTTCACTACCCTTGGCATAGTGTTCACTACCCTTAGCATGGTTTTCACTAACCTTGATGTGGTGTTCATTACCCTTAGCGTGGTGTTCATTACCCTTTGTGTGGTGTTCACTACCCTTGGCATGGTGCTCACTACCCTTGACGTGGTGTTCACTACCCTTGATGTTATGTTCATTACCCTTGGCGTGGTGTTCACTACACTTAGCGTGGTGTTCACTACCCAATGCGTGGGGTTCACTACCCTTGGCATGTTGTTCACTACGCATGGCGTGGTGTTCCCTACCCTTAGCATGGTGTTCACTACCCATGGCGTGGTGTTCACTACCCTTGGCGTGGTGTTCCCTACTCCTCACGTGGTGTTCACTACTCTTTGCGTGGTGTTCACTACCCTTTGTGTGGTGTTCACTCCCCTTGACGTGGTGTTCACTACCCTTGGCGTGGTGTTCATTACCCTTTGTGTGGTGTTCACTACCCTTGGCTTGGTGCTCACTACCCTTGACGTGGTGTTCACTACCCTTGATGTTATGTTCATTACCCTTGGCGTGGTGTTCACTACACTTTGCGTGGTGTTCACTACCCAATGCGTGGGGTTCACTACCCTTGGCATGTTGTTCACTACGCATGGCGTGGTGTTCCCTACCCTTAGCATGGTGTTCACTACCCATGGCGTGGTGTTCACTACCCTTGGCGTGGTGTCCCCTACTCCTGACGTGGTGTTCACTACCCTTTGTGTGGTGTTCACTCCGCTTGACGTGGTGTTCACTACCCTTAGTGTGGTGTTCACTACCCTTGGCGTGGGGTTCACTACACTTGGCGTGGTGTTCACTACACTTCACGTGGTGTTCACTACCCTGGGGCCAGATTCACGAAAGCACTTACGCAAGAACTTACGAACCTGTACATCTTTTCTCAATCTTTGGCGGCTTTGTTCCCAATTATTAAACAGTTAATGAGCTCCGAAGCACCAGGAGGCTTTTTATAACAATAACAACAGTTGAGTGGGAAGTTTTCATGCTTGTAAACTGTTTAATAAATGTAACCAAAGCCGTCAAAGATTGAGGAAAGATGTACACGTTCGCAAGTGCTTGCGTAAGTGCTTTCGTGAATCTGGCTCCTGGACGTCACGTTCGCTACCTTTGGCGTGGTTTTCACTACCCTTGGCGTGGGGTTCACTAACCAAGGCGTGGTGTTCACCACCCTTGGCATGGTGTTCACTACCCTTTGCGTGGTGTTCACTTCCCATGGCATGGTGTTCACTACCCATGGCGTGGTGTTCACTTTCCTTGGCGTGGTGTTCACTACCCTTGGCTTGGTGTTTACTACCCATGGCTTGGTGTTCACTACAATTGGCATGTTTTTCACTACCCTTGGCATGGTGTTCACTACCCTTAGCGTGATGTTCACTACCCTTGGCGTGGTGTTCACTAGCCTTGGCGTGGTGTTCACTACCCTAGGCGTCATGTTCACTACCCTTTGCGTGGTGTTCACTACCCTTGTCTTGGTGTTCACTACCCTTCGCTTAGTGTTCACTACCATTGGCATAGTGTTCACTACCCTTGGCATGGTGTTCACTACCCTTAGCGTGGTGTTCAATACCCTTGGCGTGGTGTTCACTATCCTTGGCATGGTGTTCACTTCCCTTGGCGTGGTGTTTACTACCCTTGGCGTTGTGTTCACTACCCTTTGCGTGGTGTTCACTACCCTTTGCGTGGTGTTCACTACCCTTGGATAGTGAAGGGTAGTGAAGGTTCACTACCCTTCACGTGGTGTTCACTATCCTTCACGTGGTGTTCACTACCCCAGACGTGGTGTTCACTACTCTTGGCATGGTGTTCACTACCCTTGACATAGTGTTCACTACCCTTGGCGTGGTGTTCACTACCCTTGGCGTGGTGTTCACTACCCATGGCATGGTGTTCACTACCCATAGCGTGGTGTTTACTACCCTTGGTGTGGTGTTCACTACCCTTGGCGTCATGTTACCTTACCTTGAGGTTACCTTGAGGTGCTTCCGGGGCTTAGTGTCCCCGCGGCCCGGTCGTCGACCAGGCCTCCTGGTTGCTGGACTGATCAACCAGGCTGTTAGACGCGGCTGCTCGCAGCCTGATGTATGAGTCACAGCCTCGTTGAACAGGTATCCTTTGGAGGTGTTTATCCAGTTCTCTCTTGAACACTGTGAGGGGTCGGCCAGTTATGCCCCTTATGTGTAGTTCACTACCCTTTGCGTGGTGTTCACTACCCTTGGCTTGGTGTTCACTACCCTTCGCTTAGTGTTCACTTCAGATTGGCATGGTGTTCACTACCCATGGCATGGTGTTCACTACCCTTAGCGTGGTGTTCACTAACCTTAGCGTGGTGTTCACTATCCTTGGCGTGGTGTTCACTACCCTTGGCGTGGTGTTCACTACCCTTGGCGTGGTGTTCACTACCCTTTGCATGGTGTTCACTACCCTTGGAGTGGTGTTCACTACCCTTCACGTGGTGTTCACTACCCTGGGCGTGGTGTTCACTACCCTTGGCATGGTGTTCACTACCCGTGGCATAGTGTTCACTACCCATGGCGTGGTGTTCACTACCCTTGGCGTGGTGATCACTACCCTTGGCGTGATGTTCTCTACCCTTAGCGTGGTGTTCACTACTTATAGCGTGGTATTCACTACCCTTGGCGTGGTGTTCACTACACTTGGCGTGGTGTTCACTACCCTTAGTGTGGTGTTTACTACCCTTGGCGTGGTACTCACTGAACGTTGCGTGGTGTTCACTGAACTTGGCGTGGTTTTCACTACCCTTGGCGTTGTGTTCACTACCCTTGGTTTGGTGTTCACTGAACTTGGCGTGGTGTTCACTATCCTTAGCATGGTGTTCACTACCCTTAGCATGTTTTTCACTACTCTTGGTGTGGTGCTCACTACCCTTGGCTTGGTGTTCACTACCCAGACGTGGTGTTCACTACTCTTAACGTGGTGTTCACTACCCTGGGCGTGGTGTTCACTACTCTTGGCGTGGTGTTCACTACTCTTGGCGTGGTGTTCACTACCCTTGGCGTGGTGTTCACTACCCTTGGCATATTGTTCACTACCCTTGGCATGGTGTTCACGATCTTTAGCGTGTTGTTCACTACCCTTAGCGTGGTGTTCACTACACTTGGTGTGGTGTTCACTACACTTGGCGTGGTGTTCACTACTATTGGCATGGTGTTCACTACCCTTCGCCTGGTGTTCATTACCCTTGGCGTGGTGTTCACTACCCTTGGCATGGTGCTAACTTACCTTTGCATGGTGTTCACTACCCTTGGCGTGGTGTTCACTACCCTTGGCGTGGTGTTCACTACCCTTGGCATGGTGTTCACTACCCTTCCATTGGTGTTCACTACCCTTAGCTTGGTGTTCACTACCCTTGATTTGGTGTTCACTACACTTGCCGTGGTGTTCACTACCCCTGGCGTGGTGTTCACCACCCTTGGCATGGTGTTCACTACCCTTGGCATAGTGTTCACTACCCTTAGCATGGTTTTCACTAACCTTGATGTGGTGTTCATTACCCTTAGCGTGGTGTTCATTACCCTTTGTGTGGTGTTCACTACCCTTGGCATGGTGCTCACTACCCTTGACGTGGTGTTCACTACCCTTGATGTTATGTTCATTACCCTTGGCGTGGTGTTCACTACACTTAGCGTGGTGTTCACTACCCAATGCGTGGGGTTCACTACCCTTGGCATGTTGTTCACTACGCATGGCGTGGTGTTCCCTACCCTTAGCATGGTGTTCACTACCCATGGCGTGGTGTTCACTACCCTTGGCGTGGTGTTCCCTACTCCTCACGTGGTGTTCACTACTCTTTGCGTGGTGTTCACTACCCTTTGTGTGGTGTTCACTCCCCTTGACGTGGTGTTCACTACCCTTGGCGTGGTGTTCATTACCCTTTGTGTGGTGTTCACTACCCTTGGCTTGGTGCTCACTACCCTTGACGTGGTGTTCACTACCCTTGATGTTATGTTCATTACCCTTGGCGTGGTGTTCACTACACTTTGCGTGGTGTTCACTACCCAATGCGTGGGGTTCACTACCCTTGGCATGTTGTTCACTACGCATGGCGTGGTGTTCCCTACCCTTAGCATGGTGTTCACTACCCATGGCGTGGTGTTCACTACCCTTGGCGTGGTGTCCCCTACTCCTGACGTGGTGTTCACTACCCTTTGTGTGGTGTTCACTCCGCTTGACGTGGTGTTCACTACCCTTAGTGTGGTGTTCACTACCCTTGGCGTGGGGTTCACTACACTTGGCGTGGTGTTCACTACACTTCACGTGGTGTTCACTACCCTGGGGCCAGATTCACGAAAGCACTTACGCAAGAACTTACGAACCTGTACATCTTTTCTCAATCTTTGGCGGCTTTGTTCCCAATTATTAAACAGTTAATGAGCTCCGAAGCACCAGGAGGCTTTTTATAACAATAACAACAGTTGAGTGGGAAGTTTTCATGCTTGTAAACTGTTTAATAAATGTAACCAAAGCCGTCAAAGATTGAGGAAAGATGTACACGTTCGCAAGTGCTTGCGTAAGTGCTTTCGTGAATCTGGCTCCTGGACGTCACGTTCGCTACCTTTGGCGTGGTTTTCACTACCCTTGGCGTGGGGTTCACTAACCAAGGCGTGGTGTTCACCACCCTTGGCATGGTGTTCACTACCCTTTGCGTGGTGTTCACTTCCCATGGCATGGTGTTCACTACCCATGGCGTGGTGTTCACTTTCCTTGGCGTGGTGTTCACTACCCTTGGCTTGGTGTTTACTACCCATGGCTTGGTGTTCACTACAATTGGCATGTTTTTCACTACCCTTGGCATGGTGTTCACTACCCTTAGCGTGATGTTCACTACCCTTGGCGTGGTGTTCACTAGCCTTGGCGTGGTGTTCACTACCCTTGGCGTGGTGTTCACTACCATTGGCAAGGTGTTCACTACCCTTGGCATGGTGTTCACTACCCTTGGCGTGGTGTTCACGACCCCCGGCGTGGTGTTCACTACCCTTGAAGTGGTGTTCACTACCCTGGGCGTGGTGTTCATTACCCTTGTCGTGGTGTTCACTACCCTTGGCGTGGTACTCACTGAACGTGGCGGGGTGTTAACTGAACTTGGCGTGGTGTTCACAACCCTTGACATGGTTTTCACTACCCTTGGTGTAGTGCTCACTACCTTTTAGGGTGGTGTTCACTTCCCTTGGCATAGTGTTCACTACATATGACGTAGTGTTCACTATCCTTAACGTGGTGTTCACAAGCCTTTTTGTGGTGTTCACTACCCTTTGCATGGTGTTCACTACCCTTGACGTGGTGTTCACTACCCTTGGTGTTATGTTCAGTACCCTTCGCGTGGTGTTCACTACCCTTGGCGTAATGTTCACTTCCCTTGGCATGGTGTTCACTACCCTTATCATGGTTTTCACTAACCTTGACGTGGTGTTCACTACCCTTGCCGTGGTGTTCACTACCCTTTGTATGGTGTTCACTACCCATAGTGTGGTGTTCACTATCCTTGACGTGGTGTTCACAACCCTTGGTGTGGTTTTCATTACCCTTGGCGTGGTGTTCACTACCCTTTGCATGGTGTTCACTACCCTTGACGTTGTGTTCACTACCCTTGGTGTTATGTTCAGTACCCTTCGCGTGGTGTTCACTACTCTTGGCGTAATGTTCACTTCTCTTGGCGTGGTGTTCACTTCCCTTGGTGTGGTGTTCACTACCCATGACGTGGTGTTCACTACTCTTAGCGTGGTGTTCACTACCCATGACGTAGTGTTCACTACTCTTAGCGTGGTGTTCACTACCCTTTGCATGGTGTTCACTCCCCTTGGCGTGGTGTTTATTAACCTTGGCGTGGTGTTCACTACCTTTGGCATGGTGTTCACTACCCTTCATTTGGTCTTCATTACCTTTGGAGTTGTGTTCACTACCCCTAGCGAGGTGTTCACTACCCTTGGCATAGTGTTCACTACCCTTGGCATTGTGTTCACTTCCTTTGGCATGGTGTTCACTACCCTTATCATGGTTTTCACTAACCTTGACGTGGTGTTCACTACCCTTGCCGTGGTGTTCACTACCCTTTGTGTGGTGTTCACTACCCTTAGTGTGGTGTTCACTATCCTTGACGTGGTGTTTACAACCCTTGGTGTGGTGTTCATTACCCTTGGCGTGGTGTTCACTGCCCTTTGCATGGTGTTCACTACCCTTGACGTGGTGTTCACTACACTTTGCGTGGGGTTCATTACCCATGGCGTGGTGTTCACTACCCTTGGCATGGTGTTCACATCCCTTTGCATGGTGTTCACTATCCTTAGCTTGGTATTTACTAACCTTGGCGTGGTTTTCACTACCCTTGGCATGCTGTTCACTACTCTTAGCGTTGTGTTCACTACCCCTAGCGAGGTGTTCACTACCCTTGGCATAGTGTTCACTACCCTTCGCATAGTGTTCACTTCCCTTGGCATGGTGTTAGCTACAATTTGCATGGTTTTCATTAACCTTGACGTGGTGTTCACTACCTTGGCGTGGTGTTCACTAACAATAGCATAGTGTTCACTACCCATGGCGTCGTGTTCACTACCCTTGGCGAGGTGTTCAAAACCCTTGACGTGGTGTTCACTACCCTGGGCGTGGTGTTCACTACCCTTGGCGTGGTGTTCACTACCCTTGGCGTGGTATTCACTGAACGTGGCGTGGTGTTCACTGAACTTGGCGTGGTGTTCACTACCCTTGACATGGTTTTCACTTCCCTTCGTGTGGTGCTCACTACCCTTCGCGTGGTGTTCACTACCCTTGGCGTAATGTACACTACTCTTGGCGTGGTGTTCACTTCCCTTGGTGTGGTGTTCACTACCCATGACGTGGTGTTCACTACTCTTAGCGTTGTGTTCATTACCCATGACGTGGTGTTCACTACTCTTAGCGTGGTGTTCACTACCCTTTGCATGGTGTTCACTACCCTTGGCGTGGTGTTTACTAACCTTGTCGTGGTGTTCACTACCTTTGGCATGGTGTTCACTACCCTTCATTTGGTGTTCACTACCCTTTGAGTGGTGTTCACTACCCCTGGCGAGGTGTTCACTACCCTTGGAATGGTGTTCACTGCCCTTGGCATTGTGTTCACTTCCCTTGGCATTGTGTTCACTACCCTTATCATGGTTTTCACTAACCTTGAAGTGGTGTTCACTACCCTTGCCGCGGTGTTCACTACCCTTTGTGTGGTGTTCACTACCCTTAGTGTCGTGTTCACTCTCCTTGACGTGGTGTTCACAACCCTTGGTGTGGTGTTCACTACACTTCGCGTGGTGTTCACTACCCTTAGTGTGGTGTTTACTACCCTTGGCGTGGTACTCACTGAACGTTGCGTGGTGTTCACTGAACTTGGCGTGGTTTTCACTACCCTTGGCGTTGTGTTCACTACCCTTGGTTTGGTGTTCACTGAACTTGGCGTGGTGTTCACTATCCTTAGCATGGTGTTCACTACCCTTAGCATGTTTTTCACTACTCTTGGTGTGGTGCTCACTACCCTTGGCTTGGTGTTCACTACCCAGACGTGGTGTTCACTACTCTTAACGTGGTGTTCACTACCCTGGGCGTGGTGTTCACTACTCTTGGCGTGGTGTTCACTACTCTTGGCGTGGTGTTCACTACCCTTGGCGTGGTGTTCACTACCCTTGGCATATTGTTCACTACCCTTGGCATGGTGTTCACGATCTTTAGCGTGTTGTTCACTACCTTTAGCGTGGTGTTCACTACACTTGGTGTGGTGTTCACTACACTTGGCGTGGTGTTCACTACTATTGGCATGGTGTTCACTACCCTTCGCCTGGTGTTCATTACCCTTGGCGTGGTGTTTACTACCCTTGGCATGGTGCTAACTTACCTTTGCATGGTGTTCACTACCCTTGGCGTGGTGTTCACTACCCTTGGCGTGGTGTTCACTACCCTTGGCATGGTGTTCACTACCCTTCCATTGGTGTTCACTACCCTTAGCTTGGTGTTCACTACCCTTGATTTGGTGTTCACTACACTTGCCGTGGTGTTCACTACCCCTGGCGTGGTGTTCACCACCCTTGGCATGGTGTTCACTACCCTTGGCATAGTGTTCACTACCCTTAGCATGGTTTTCACTAACCTTGATGTGGTGTTCATTACCCTTAGCGTGGTGTTCATTACCCTTTGTGTGGTGTTCACTACCCTTGGCATGGTGCTCACTACCCTTGACGTGGTGTTCACTACCCTTGATGTTATGTTCATTACCCTTGGCGTGGTGTTCACTACACTTAGCGTGGTGTTCACTACCCAATGCGTGGGGTTCACTACCCTTGGCATGTTGTTCACTACGCATGGCGTGGTGTTCCCTACCCTTAGCATGGTGTTCACTACCCATGGCGTGGTGTTCACTACCCTTGGCGTGGTGTTCCCTACTCCTCACGTGGTGTTCACTACTCTTTGCGTGGTGTTCACTACCCTTTGTGTGGTGTTCACTCCCCTTGACGTGGTGTTCACTACCCTTGGCGTGGTGTTCACTACCCTTGGCGTGGTGCTCACTACCCTTGACGTGGTGTTCACTACCCTTGATGTTATGTTCATTACCCTTGGCGTGGTGTTCACTACACTTTGCGTGGTGTTCACTACCCAATGCGTGGGGTTCACTACCCTTGGCATGTTGTTCACTACGCATGGCGTGGTGTTCCCTACCCTTAGCATGGTGTTCACTACCCATGGCGTGGTGTTCACTACCCTTGGCGTGGTGTCCCCTACTCCTGACGTGGTGTTCACTACCCTTTGTGTGGTGTTCACTCCCCTTGACGTGGTGTTCACTACCCTTAGTGTGGTGTTCACTACCCTTGGCGTGGGGTTCACTACACTTGGCGTGGTGTTCACTACACTTCACGTGGTGTTCACTACCCTGGGGCCAGATTCACGAAAGCACTCACGCAAGAACTTACGAACCTGTACATCTTTTCTCAATCTTTGGCGGCTTTGTTCCCAATTATTAAACAGTTAATGAGCTCCGAAGCACCAGGAGGCTTTTTATAACAATAACAACAGTTGAGTGGGAAGTTTTCATGCTTGTAAACTGTTTAATAAATGTAACCAAAGCCGTCAAAGATTGAGGAAAGATGTACACGTTCGCAGGTGCTTGCGTAAGTGCTTTCGTGAATCTGGCTCCTGGACGTCACGTTCGCTACCTTTGGCGTGGTTTTCACTACCCTTGGCGTGGGGTTCACTAACCTAGGCGTGGTGTTCACCACCCTTGGCATGGTGTTCACTACCCTTTGCGTGGTGTTCACTTCCCATGGCATGGTGTTCACTACCCATGGCGTGGTGTTCACTTTCCTTGGCGTGGTGTTCACTACCCTTGGCTTGGTGTTTACTCTCCATGGCTTGGTGTTCACTACAATTGGCATGTTTTTCACTACCCTTGGCATGGTGTTCACTACCCTTAGCGTGATGTTCACTACCCTTGGCGTGGTGTTCACTAGCCTTGGCGTGGTGTTCACTACCCTTGGCGTGGTGTTCACTACCATTGGCAAGGTGTTCACTACCCTTGGCATGGTGTTCACTACCCTTGGCGTGGTGTTCACGACCCCTGGCGTGGTGTTCACTACCCTTGAAGTGGTGTTCACTACCCTGGGCGTGGTGTTCATTACCCTTGGCGTGGTGTTCACTACCCTTGGCGTGGTACTCACTGAACGTGGCGGGGTGTTAACTGAACTTGGCGTGGTGTTCACAACCCTTGACATGGTTTTCACTACCCTTGGTGTAGTGCTCACTACCTTTTAGGGTGGTGTTCACTTCCCTTGGCATAGTGTTCACTACATATGACGTGGTGTTCACTATCCTTAACGTGGTGTTCACAAGCCTTTTTGTGGTGTTCACTACCCTTTGCATGGTGTTCACTACCCTTGACGTGGTGTTCACTACCCTTGGTGTTATGTTCAGTACCCTTCGCGTGGTGTTCACTACCCTTGGCGTAATGTTCACTTCCCTTGGCATGGTGTTCACTACCCTTATCATGGTTTTCACTAATTTTGACGTGGTGTTCACTACCCTTGCCGTGGTGTTCACTACCCTTTGTATGGTGTTCACTACCCATAGTGTGGTGTTCACTATCCTTGACGTGGTGTTCACTACTCTTGGCGTAATGTTCACTTCTCTTGGCGTGGTGTTCACTTCCCTTGGTGTGGTGTTCACTACCCATGACGTGGTGTTCACTACTCTTAGCGTGGTGTTCACTACCCATGACGTAGTGTTCACTACTCTTAGCGTGGTGTTCACTACCCTTTGCATGGTGTTCACTCCCCTTGGCGTGGTGTTTATTAACCTTGGCGTGGTGTTCACTACCTTTGGCATGGTGTTCACTACCCTTCATTTGGTCTTCATTACCTTTGGAGTGGTGTTCACTACCCCTAGCGACGTGTTCACTACCCTTGGCATAGTGTTCACTACCCTTGGCATTGTGTTCACTTCCTTTGGCATGGTGTTCACTACCCTTATCATGGTTTTCACTAACCTTGACGTGGTGTTCACTACCCTTGCCGTGGTGTTCACTACCCTTTGTGTGGTGTTCACTACCCTTAGTGTGGTGTTCACTATCCTTGACGTGGTGTTTACAACCCTTGGTGTGGTGTTCATTACTCTTGGCGTGGTGTTCACTACCCTTTGCATGGTGTTCACTACCCTTGACGTGGTGTTCACTACACTTTGCGTGGGGTTCATTACCCATGGCGTGGTGTTCACTACCCTTGGCATGGTGTTCACATCCCTTTGCATGGTGTTCACTATCCTTAGCTTGGTATTTACTAACCTTGGCGTGGTTTTCACTACCCTTGGCATGCTGTTCACTACTCTTAGCGTTGTGTTCACTACCCCTAGCGAGGTGTTCACTACCCTTGGCATAGTGTTCACTACCCTTCGCATAGTGTTCACTTCCCTTGGCATGGTGTTAGCTACAATTTGCATGGTTTTCATTAACCTTGACGTGGTGTTCACTACCCTGGCGTGGTGTTCACTAACCATAGCATAGTGTTCACTACCCATGGCGTCGTGTTCACTACCCTTGGCGAGGTGTTCAAAACCCTTGACGTGGTGTTCACTACCCTGGGCGTGGTGTTCACTACCCTTGGCGTGGTGTTCACTACCCTTGGCGTGGTATTCACTGAACGTGGCGTGGTGTTCACTGAACTTGGCGTGGTGTTCACTACCCTTGACATGGTTTTCACTTCCCTTGGTGTGGTGCTCACTACCCTTCGCGTGGTGTTCACTACCCTTGGCGTAATGTTCACTACTCTTGGCGTGGTGTTCACTTCCCTTGGTGTGGTGTTCACTACCCATGACGTGGTGTTCACTACTCTTAGCGTTGTGTTCATTACCAATGACGTGGTGTTCACTACTCTTAGCGTGGTGTTCACTACCCTTTGCATGGTGTTCACTACCCTTGGCGTGGTGTTTACTAACCTTGGCGTGGTGTTCACTACCTTTGGCATGGTGTTCACTACCCTTCATTTGGTGTTCACTACCCTTGGAGTGGTGTTCACTACCCCTGGCGAGGTGTTCACTACCCTTGGAATGGTGTTCACTGCCCTTGGCATTGTGTTCACTTCCCTTGGCATTGTGTTCACTACCCTTATCATGGTTTTCACTAACCTTGACGTGGTTTTCACTACCCTTGCCGCGGTGTTCACTACCCTTTGTGTGGTGTTCACTACCCTTAGTGTCGTGTTCACTCTCCTTGACGTGGTGTTCACAACCCTTGGTGTGGTGTTCATTACCCTTGGCGTGGTGTTCACTACCCTTTGCATGGTGTTCACTTCCCTTCACGTGGTGTTCACTACCCTTGGTGTTATGTTCAGTACCCTTCGCTTGGTGTTCACTACCCTTAGCGTAATGTTCACTACTCTTGGCGTGGTGTTCACTTCCCTTGGTGTGGTGTTCACTACCTATGACGTGGTGTTCACTACTTTTAGCGTGGTGTTCACTACCCATGACGTGAGGTTCACTACTCTTAGCGTGGTGTTCACTACCCTTTGCATGGTGTTCAATTCCCTTGGCGTGGTGTTTACTAACCTTGGCGTGGTGTTCACTACCTTTAACATGGTGTTCACTACCCTTCATTTGGTGTTCACTACCCTTGGAGTGGTGTTCACCACCCCTGGCGAGGTGTTCACTACCCTTGGCATGGTGTTCACTACCCTTGGCATTGTGTTCATTTCCCTTGGCATAGTGTTCACTACCCTTATCATGGTTTTCACTAACCTTGACGTGATGTTCACTACCCTTGCCGTGGTGTTCAATACCCATTGCATAGTGTTCACTACCCATGGCGTCGTGTTCACTACCCTTGGGGTGGTGTTCATTACCCTTGGCGTGGTGTTCACTACCCTTTGCATGGTGTTCACTACCCTTGAGGTAGTGTTCACTACCCTTGGCATGGGGTTCATTACCCTTGGCGTCGTGTTCACTACCCGTGGCATTGTGTTCACTTCCCTTTGCATGGTGTTCACTATCCTTGGCTTGGTATTTACTAACCTTGGCGTGGTGTTCACTGCCCTTGGCATGGTGTTCACTACCCTTCATTTGGTGTTCACTACCCTTAGCGTCGTGTTTACTACCCCTGGCGAGGTGTTCACTACACATGGCATAGTGTTCCCTACCCTTCGCATAGTGTTCACTTCCCTTGGCATGGTGTTCACTGCCCTTTGCATGGTTTTCACTACCCTTGACGTGGTGTTCACTACCCTTGGCGTGGTGTTCACTACCCATGGCATTGTGTTCACTACCCATGGCGTCGTGTTCACTACCCTTGGCGTTGTGTTCAAAACCCTTGGCGTTATGTTCACTACCCTTGGCGTGGTGTTCACTACCTTTGGCTTGATGTTCACAACTATTGGCTTGATGTTCACTACCCTTGGCGTTATGTTCACTACCCTTGGCGTGGTCTTCACTACCCTTTGCGTGGTGTTCACTACCCCTGGCGTGGTGTTCACCACCTTGGCGTGGTGTACACTACGTTTGGCTTGGTGTTCACTACCATTCGCATGGTGTTCACTACCCTTGGCATGGTGTTCACTTCCCTTGGGGTGGTGTTCACGACCCCTGGCGTGGTGTTCACTACCCTGGGCGTGGTGTTCACTACCCTTGGCGTGGTGTTCACTATCCTTGGCGTGGTATTCACTGAACGTGGCGTGGTGTTCACTGAACTTGTCGTGGTGTTCACTACCCTTGACATGGTTTTCATTTCCTTTGGTGTGGTGCTCACTTCCCATCGCGTGGTGTTCACTACCCTTAGGGCGGTGTTCACTTCCCTTGGCATTGTGTTCATTTCCCTTGGCATAGTGTTCACTACCCTTATCATGGTTTTCACTAACCTTGACGTGATGTTCACTACCCTTGCCGTGGTGTTCAATACCCATTGCATAGTGTTCACTACCCATGGCGTCGTGTTCACTACCCTTGGTGTGGTGTTCATTACCCTTGGCGTGGTGTTCACTACCCTTTGCATGGTGTTCACTACCCTTGACGTAGTGTTCACTACCCTTGGCATGGGGTTCATTACCCTTGGCGTGGTGTTCACTACCCGTGGCATGGTGTTCACTTCCCTTTGCATGGTGTTCACTATCCTTGGCTTGGTATTTACTAACCTTGGCGTGGTGTTCACTGCCCTTGGCATGGTGTTCACTACCCTTCATTTGGTGTTCACTACCCTTAGCGTCGTGTTCACTACCCCTGGCGAGGTGTTCACTACACATGGCATAGTGTTCCCTACCCTTCGCATAGTGTTCACTTCCCTTGGCATGGTGTTCACTGCCCTTTGCATGGTTTTCACTACCCTTGACGTGGTGTTCACTACCCTTGGCGTGGTGTTCACTACCCATGGCATAGTGTTCACTACCCATGGCGTCGTGTTCACTACCCTTGGCGTTGTGTTCAAAACCCTTGGCGTTATGTTCACTACCCTTGGCGTGGTGTTCACTACCTTTGGCTTGATGTTCACAACTATTGGCTTGATGTTCACTACCCTTGGCGTTATGTTCACTACCCTTGGCGTGGTCTTCACTACCCTTTGCGTGGTGTTCACTACCCCTGGCGTGGTGTTCACCACCTTGGCGTGGTGTACACTACGTTTGGCTTGGTGTTCACTACCATTCGCATGGTGTTCACTACCCTTGGCATGGTGTTCACTTCCCTTGGGGTGGTGTTCACGACCCCTGGCGTGGTGTTCACTACCCTGGGCGTGGTGTTCACTACCCTTGGCGTGGTGTTCACTATCCTTGGCGTGGTATTCACTGAACGTGGCGTGGTGTTCACTGAACTTGTCGTGGTGTTCACTACCCTTGACATGGTTTTCACTTCCTTTGGTGTGGTGCTCACTTCCCATCGCGTGGTGTTCACTACCCTTAGGGCGGTGTTCACTTCCCTTGGTGTGGTGTTCACTACCCATGACTTGGTGTTCACTACTCTTAGCGTGGTGTTCACTACCCATGACGTGGTGTTCACTACTCTTTGCGTGGTGTTCACTACTCTTTGCATGGTGTTCACTACCCTTGGCGTGGTGTTTACTAACCTAGGCGTTGTGTTCACTACCTTTGGCATGGTGTTCACTACCCTTCATTTGGTGTTCACCACCCTTGAAGTGGTGTTCACTACCCCCGGCGAGGTATTCACTACCCTTGGCATGGTGCTCATTACCTTTGGCATTGTGTTCACTTCCCTTGGCATGGTGTTCACTACCCTTATCACGGTTTTCACTAACCTTGACGTGGTGTTCACTACCCTTGCCGTGGTGTTCACTACCTTTTGTGTGGTGTTCACTATCCTTAGTGTGGTGTTCACTATCCTTGACGTGGTGTTCACAACCCTTAGTGTGGTGTTCATTACCCTTACCGTGGTGTTCACTACCCTTTGCATAGTGTTCACTACCCTTGACGTGGTGTTCACTACCCTTGGTGTTATGTTCAGTACCCTTAGCGTGGTGTTAACTACCGAATGCGCGGGGTTTACTACCCTTGGCATGTTGTTCACTACCCTTGACGTGGTGTTCCCTACCCTTAGCATGGTGTTCACTACCCATGGCGTGGTGTTCACTACCCTTGGCGTGGTGTTCCCTACTCTTGACGTGGTGTTCACTACTCTTTGCGTGATGTTCACTACCCTTCGCGTGGTGTTCACTACCCTTGGCGTGGTGTTCACTATCCTTGACATGGTGTTCACCGTCACGTTCACTACCTTTGGCGTGGTTTTCACTACCCTTGGAGTGGGGTTCACAAACCTTGGCGTGGGGTTCACCACCCTTTGGCGTGGTGTTCACTACCCTTGGCGTGGTGTTCACTTCCCATGGCATGGTGTTCACTACCCATGGCGTCATATTCACTGAACGTGGCGTGGTGTTCACTGAACTTAGCGTGGTGTTCACTACCCTTGACATTGTTTTCACTACCCTTGGTGTAGTGCTCACTACCTTTTGGGGGGGTTTTCACTAACCTTGGAATAATGTTCACTACTCTTGGCGTGGTGTTCACTTCCCTTGGCGTAGTGTTCACTACCCTTCATTTGGTCTTCATTACCTTTGGAGTGGTGTTCACTACCCCTAGCGAGGTGTTCACTACCCTTGGCATAGTGTTCACTACCCTTGGCATTGTGTTCACTTCCTTTGGCATGGTGTTCACTACCCTTATCATGGTTTTCACTAACCTTGACGTGGTGTTCACTACCCTTGCCGTGGTGTTCACTACCCTTTGTGTGGTGTTCACTACCCTTAGTGTGGTGTTCACTATCCTTGACGTGGTTTTCGCAACCCTTGGTGTGGTGTTCATTACCCTTGGCGTGGTGTTCACTACCCTTTGCATGGTGTTCACTACCCTTGACGTGGTGTTCACTACACTTTGCGTGGGGTTCACTACCCATGGCGTGGTGTTCACTACCCTTGGCATGGTGTTCACATCCCTTTGCATGGTGTTCACTATCCTTTGCTTGGTATTTACTAACCTTGGCGTGGTTTTCACTACCCTTGGCATGGTGTTCACTACCCTTCATTTGGTGTTCACTACTCTTAGCTTCGTGTTCACTACCCCTAGCGAGGTGTTCACTACCCTTGGCATATTGTTCACTACCCTTCGCATAGTGTTCACTTCCCTTGGCATGGTGTTAGCTACACTTTGCCTGGTTTTCACTAACCTTGACGTGGTGTTCACTACCCTTGGCGTGGTGTTCACTACCCATAGCATAGTGTTCACTACCCATGGCGTCGTGCTCACTACCCTTGGCGTGGTGTTCAAAACCCTTGGCGTTATGTTCACTACCCTTGGCGTGCTGTTCACTACCTTTGGCTTGATGTTCACCACCATTGGCTTGATGTTCACTACCCTTGGCGTGATGTTCACTACCCTTGGCGTGGTCTTCACTACCCTTTGCGTGGTGTTCACTACCCTTGGCGTGGTGTTCACCACCCTTGGCGTGCTGTACACTACCTTTGGCTTGGTGTTCACTACCATTCGCATGGTGTTCACTGTCCTTGGCATGGTGTTCACTACCCTTGGGGAGGTGATCACGACCCCTGGCGTGGTGTTCACTACCCTTGAAGTGGTGTTCACTACCCTGGGCGTGGTGGTCACTACCCTTGGATTGGTGTTCACTACCCTTGGCGTGGTATTCACTGAACGTGGCGTGGTGTTCACTGAACATGGCGTGGTGTTAACTACCCTTGACATGGTTTTCACTTCCCTTGGTGTGGTGCTCACTACCCTTCGCGTGGTGTTCACTACCCTTGGCGTAATGTTCACTACTCTTGGCGTGGTGTTCTTTTCCCTTGGTGTGGTGTTCACTACCCATGACGTGGTGTTCACTACTCTTAGCGTTGTGTTCATTACCCATGACGTGGTGTTCACTACTCTTAGCGTGGTGTTCACTACCCTTTGCATGGTGTTCACTACCCTTGGCGTGGTGTTTACTAACCTTGGCGTGGTGTTCACTACCTTGGGCATGGTGTTCACTACCCTTCATTTGGTGTTCACTACCCTTGGAGTGGTGTTCACTACCCCTGGCGAGGTGTTCACTACCCTTGGCATGGTGTTCACTACCCTTGGCATTGTGTTCACTTCCCTTGGCATTGTGTTCACTACCCTTATCATGGTTTTCACTAACCTTGACGTGGTGTTCACTACCCTTGCCGCGGTGTTCACTACCCTTTGTGTGGTGTTCACTACCCTTAGTGTCGTGTTCACTCTCCTTGACGTGGTGTTCACAACCCTTGGTGTGGTGTTCATTACCCTTTGCGTGGTGTTCACTACCCTTTTGCATGGTGTTCACTTCCCTTGACGTGGTGTTCACTACCCTTGTTGTTATGTTCAGTACCCTTCGCGTGGTGTTCACTTCCCTTGGCGTAATGTTCACTACTCTTGGCGTGGTGTTCACTTCCCTTGGTGTGGTGTTTACTACATATGACGTGGTGTTCACTACTCTTAGCGTGGTGTTCACTACCCATGACGTGGTGTTCACTACTCTTAGCGTGGTGTTCACTACCCTTTGCATGGTGTTCACTACCCTTGGCGTGGTGTTTACAAACCTTGGCGTGGTGTTCACTACCTTTAACATGGTGTTCACTACCCTTCATTTGGTGTTCACTACCCTTGGAGTGGTGTTCACTACCCCTGGCGAGGGTGTTCACTACCCTTGGCATGGTGTTCACTACCCTTAACATTGTGTTCATTTCCCTTGGCATGGTGTTCACTACTCTTATCATGGTTTTCACTAACCTTGACGTGGTGTTCACTACCCTTGCCGTGGTGTTCAATACCCATTGCATAGTGTTCAATACCCATGGCGTCGTGTTCACTACCCTTGGTGTGGTGTTCATTACCCTTGGCGTGGTGTTCACTACCCTTTGCATGGTGTTCACTACCCTTGACGTAGTGTTCACTACCCTTGGCATGGGGTTCATTACCCTTGGCGTGGTGTTCACTACCCGTGACATGGTGTTCACTTCCCTTTGCATGGTGTTCACTATCCTTGGCTTGATATTTACTAACCTTGGCGTGGTGTTCACTACCCTTAGCGTGGTGTTCACTACCCTTGGCATGGTGTTCACTACCCTTCATTTGGTGTTCACTACTCTTAGCGTCGTGTTCACTACCCCTGGCGAGGTGTTCACTACCCTTGGCATAGTGTTCACTACCCTTCGCATAGTGTTCACTTCCCTTGGCATGGTGTTCACTACCCTTTGCATGGTTTTCACTAACCTTGACGTGGTGTTCACTACCATTGGCGTGGTGTTCACTACCCATGGCATAGTGTTCACTACCCATGGCGTCGTGTTCACTACTCTTGGCGTTGTGTTCAAAACCCTTGGCGTTATGTTCACTACCCTTGGCGTGGTGTTCACTACCTTTGGCTTGATGTTCACAACCATTGGCTTGATGTTCAATACCCTTGGCGTTATGTTCACTACCCTTGGCGTGGTCTTCACTACCCTTTGCGTGGTGTTCACTACCCCTGGCGTGGTGTTCACCACCCTTGGCGTGGTGTACACTACGTTTGGCTTGGTGTTCACTACCATTCGCATGGTGTTCACTACCCTTGGCATGGTGTTCACTTCCCTTGGGGTGGTGTTCACGACCCCTGGCGTGGAGTTCACTACCCTGGGCGTGGTGTTCACTACCCTTGGCGTGGTGTTCACTATCCTTGGCGTGGTATTCACTGAACGTGGCGTGGTGTTCACTGAACTTGGCGTGGTGTTCACTACCCTTGACATGGTTTTCACTTCCTTTGGTGTGGTGCTCACTACCCATCGCGTGGTGTTCACTACCCTTAGCGTGGTGTTCACGTCCCTTGGTGTGGTGTTCACTACCCATGACGTGGTGTTCACTACTCTTAGCGTGGTGTTCACTACCCATGACGTGGTGTTCACTACTCTTAGCATGGTGTTCACTACCCTTTGCATGGTGTTCACTACCCTTGGCGTGGTGTTTACTAACCTAGGCGTTGTGTTCACTACCTTTGGCATGTTGTTCACTACCCTTCATTTGGTGTTCACTACCCTTGAAGTGGTGTTCACTACCCCTGGTGAGGTATTCACTACCCTTGGCATGGTGTTCACTACATTTGGCATTGTGTTCACTTCCCTTGGCATGGTGTTCACTACCCTTATCATGGTTTTCACTAACCTTGACGTGGTGTTCTCTACCCTTGCCGTGGTGTTCACTACCCTTGGCGTGGTGTTCACTACCCATAGCATAGTGTTCACTACCCATGGCGTCGTGCTCACTACCCTTGGCGTGGTGTTCAAAACCCTTGGCGTTATGTTCACTACCCTTGGCGTGCTTTTCACTACCTTTGGCTTGATGTTCACTACCCTTGGCGTGGTCTTCACTACCCTTTGCGTGGTGTTCACTACCCTTGGCGTGGTGTTCACCACCCTTGGCGTGGTGTACACTACCTTTGGCTTGGTGTTCACTACCATTCGCATGGTGTTCACTATCTTTGGCATGGTGTTCACTACCCTTGGGGAGGTGTTCACGATCCCTGGCGTGGTGTTCACTACCCTTGAAATGGTGTTCACTACCCTGGGCGTGGTGGTCACTACCCTTGGATTGGTGTTCACTACCCTTGGCGTGGTATTCACTGAACGTGGCGTGGTGTTCACTGAACATGGCGTGGTGTTAACTACCCTTGACATGGTTTTCACTTCCCTTGGTGTGGTGCTCACTACCCTTCGCGTGGTGTTCACTACCCTTGGCGTAATGTTCACTACTCTTGGCGTGGTGTTCTTTTCCCTTGGTGTGGTGTTCACTACCCATGACGTGGTGTTCACTACTCTTAGCGTTGTGTTCATTACCCATGACGTGGTGTTCACTACTCTTAGTGTGGTGTTCACTACCCTTTGCATGGTGTTCACTACCCTTGGCGTGGTGTTTACTAACCTTGGCGTGGTGTTCACTACCTTGGGCATGGTGTTCACTACCCTTCATTTGGTGTTCACTACCCTTGGAGTGGTGTTCACTACCCCTGGCGAGGTGTTCACTACCCTTGGCATGGTGTTCACTACCCTTGGCATTGTGTTCACTTCCCTTGGCATTGTGTTCACTACCCTTATCATGGTTTTCACTAACCTTGACGTGGTGTTCACTACCCTTGCCGCGGTGTTCACTACCCTTTGTGTGGTGTTCACTACCCTTAGTGTCGTGTTCACTCTCCTTGACGTGGTGTTCACAACCCTTGGTGTGGTGTTCATTACCCTTGGCGTGGTGTTCACTACCCTTTGCATGGTGTTCACTTCTCTTGACGTGGTGTTCACTACCCTTGGTGTTATGTTCAGTACCCTTCGCGTGGTGTTCACTTCCCTTGGCGTAATGTTCACTACTCTTGGCGTGGTGTTCACTTCCCTTGGTGTGGTGTTTACTATCTATGACGTGGTGTTCACTACTCTTAGCGTGGTGTTCACTACCCATGACGTGGTGTTCACTACTCTTAGCGTGGTGTTCACTACCCTTTGCATGGTGTTCACTACCCTTGGCGTGGTGTTTACAAACCTTGGCGTGGTGTTCACTACCTTTAACATGGTGTTCACTACCCTTCATTTGGTGTTCACTACCCTTCATTTGGTGTTCACTACCCTTGGAGTGGTGTTCACTACCCCTGGCGAGGTGTTCACTACCCTTGGCATGGTGTTCACTACCCTTAACATTGTGTTCATTTCCCTTGGCATGGTGTTCACTACTCTTATCATGGTTTTCACTAACCTTGACGTGGTGATCACTACCCTTGCCGTGGTGTTCAATACCCATTGCATAGTGTTCACTACCCATGGCGTCGTGTTCACTACCCTTGGTGTGGTGTTCACTACCCTTGGTGTGGTGTTCATTACCCTTGGCGTCGTGTTCACTACTCTTGGCGTGGTGTTCTTTTCCCTTGGTGTGGTGTTCACTACCCATGACGTGGTGTTCACTACTCTTAGCGTTGTGTTCATTACCCATGACGTGGTGTTCACTACTCTTAGCGTGGTGTTCACTACCCTTTGCATGGTGTTCACTACCCTTGGCGTGGTGTTTACTAACCTTGGCGTGGTGTTCACTACCTTGGGCATGGTGTTCACTACCCTTCATTTGGTGTTCACTACCCTTGGAGTGGTGTTCACTACCCCTGGCGAGGTGTTCACTACCCTTGGCATGGTGTTCACTACCCTTGGCATTGTGTTCACTTCCCTTGGCATTGTGTTCACTACCCTTATCATGGTTTTCACTAACCTTGACGTGGTGTTCACTACCCTTGCCGCGGTGTTCACTACCCTTTGTGTGGTGTTCACTACCCTTAGTGTCGTGTTCACTCTCCTTGACGTGGTGTTCACAACCCTTGGTGTGGTGTTCATTACCCTTTGCGTGGTGTTCACTACCCTTTGCATGGTGTTCACTTCCCTTGACGTGGTGTTCACTACCCTTGTTGTTATGTTCAGTACCCTTCGCGTGGTGTTCACTTCCCTTGGCGTAATGTTCACTACTCTTGGCGTGGTGTTCACTTCCCTTGGTGTGGTGTTTACTACATATGACGTGGTGTTCACTACTCTTAGCGTGGTGTTCACTACCCATGACGTGGTGTTCACTACTCTTAGCGTGGTGTTCACTACCCTTTGCATGGTGTTCACTACCCTTGGCGTGGTGTTTACAAACCTTGGCGTGGTGTTCACTACCTTTAACATGGTGTTCACTACCCTTCATTTGGTGTTCACTACCCTTGGAGTGGTGTTCACTACCCCTGGCGAGGGTGTTCACTACCCTTGGCATGGTGTTCACTACCCTTAACATTGTGTTCATTTCCCTTGGCATGGTGTTCACTACTCTTATCATGGTTTTCACTAACCTTGACGTGGTGTTCACTACCCTTGCCGTGGTGTTCAATACCCATTGCATAGTGTTCAATACCCATGGCGTCGTGTTCACTACCCTTGGTGTGGTGTTCATTACCCTTGGCGTGGTGTTCACTACCCTTTGCATGGTGTTCACTACCCTTGACGTAGTGTTCACTACCCTTGGCATGGGGTTCATTACCCTTGGCGTGGTGTTCACTACCCGTGACATGGTGTTCACTTCCCTTTGCATGGTGTTCACTATCCTTGGCTTGATATTTACTAACCTTGGCGTGGTGTTCACTACCCTTGGCGTGGTGTTCACTACCCTTGGCATGGTGTTCACTACCCTTCATTTGGTGTTCACTACTCTTAGCGTCGTGTTCACTACCCCTGGCGAGGTGTTCACTACCCTTGGCATAGTGTTCACTACCCTTCGCATAGTGTTCACTTCCCTTGGCATGGTGTTCACTACCCTTTGCATGGTTTTCACTAACCTTGACGTGGTGTTCACTACCATTGGCGTGGTGTTCACTACCCATGGCATAGTGTTCACTACCCATGGCGTCGTGTTCACTACTCTTGGCGTTGTGTTCAAAACCCTTGGCGTTATGTTCACTACCCTTGGCGTGGTGTTCACTACCTTTGGCTTGATGTTCACAACCATTGGCTTGATGTTCAATACCCTTGGCGTTATGTTCACTACCCTTGGCGTGGTCTTCACTACCCTTTGCGTGGTGTTCACTACCCCTGGCGTGGTGTTCACCACCCTTGGCGTGGTGTACACTACGTTTGGCTTGGTGTTCACTACCATTCGCATGGTGTTCACTACCCTTGGCATGGTGTTCACTTCCCTTGGGGTGGTGTTCACGACCCCTGGCGTGGAGTTCACTACCCTGGGCGTGGTGTTCACTACCCTTGGCGTGGTGTTCACTATCCTTGGCGTGGTATTCACTGAACGTGGCGTGGTGTTCACTGAACTTGGCGTGGTGTTCACTACCCTTGACATGGTTTTCACTTCCTTTGGTGTGGTGCTCACTACCCATCGCGTGGTGTTCACTACCCTTAGCGTGGTGTTCACGTCCCTTGGTGTGGTGTTCACTACCCATGACGTGGTGTTCACTACTCTTAGCGTGGTGTTCACTACCCATGACGTGGTGTTCACTACTCTTAGCATGGTGTTCACTACCCTTTGCATGGTGTTCACTACCCTTGGCGTGGTGTTTACTAACCTAGGCGTTGTGTTCACTACCTTTGGCATGTTGTTCACTACCCTTCATTTGGTGTTCACTACCCTTGAAGTGGTGTTCACTACCCCTGGTGAGGTATTCACTACCCTTGGCATGGTGTTCACTACATTTGGCATTGTGTTCACTTCCCTTGGCATGGTGTTCACTACCCTTATCATGGTTTTCACTAACCTTGACGTGGTGTTCTCTACCCTTGCCGTGGTGTTCACTACCCTTGGCGTGGTGTTCACTACCCATAGCATAGTGTTCACTACCCATGGCGTCGTGCTCACTACCCTTGGCGTGGTGTTCAAAACCCTTGGCGTTATGTTCACTACCCTTGGCGTGCTTTTCACTACCTTTGGCTTGATGTTCACTACCCTTGGCGTGGTCTTCACTACCCTTTGCGTGGTGTTCACTACCCTTGGCGTGGTGTTCACCACCCTTGGCGTGGTGTACACTACCTTTGGCTTGGTGTTCACTACCATTCGCATGGTGTTCACTATCTTTGGCATGGTGTTCACTACCCTTGGGGAGGTGTTCACGATCCCTGGCGTGGTGTTCACTACCCTTGAAATGGTGTTCACTACCCTGGGCGTGGTGGTCACTACCCTTGGATTGGTGTTCACTACCCTTGGCGTGGTATTCACTGAACGTGGCGTGGTGTTCACTGAACATGGCGTGGTGTTAACTACCCTTGACATGGTTTTCACTTCCCTTGGTGTGGTGCTCACTACCCTTCGCGTGGTGTTCACTACCCTTGGCGTAATGTTCACTACTCTTGGCGTGGTGTTCTTTTCCCTTGGTGTGGTGTTCACTACCCATGACGTGGTGTTCACTACTCTTAGCGTTGTGTTCATTACCCATGACGTGGTGTTCACTACTCTTAGCGTGGTGTTCACTACCCTTTGCATGGTGTTCACTACCCTTGGCGTGGTGTTTACTAACCTTGGCGTGGTGTTCACTACCTTGGGCATGGTGTTCACTACCCTTCATTTGGTGTTCACTACCCTTGGAGTGGTGTTCACTACCCCTGGCGAGGTGTTCACTACCCTTGGCATGGTGTTCACTACCCTTGGCATTGTGTTCACTTCCCTTGGCATTGTGTTCACTACCCTTATCATGGTTTTCACTAACCTTGACGTGGTGTTCACTACCCTTGCCGCGGTGTTCACTACCCTTTGTGTGGTGTTCACTACCCATGACGTGGTGTTCACTACTCTTAGCATGGTGTTCACTACCCTTTGCATGGTGTTCACTACCCTTGGCGTGGTGTTTACTAACCTAGGCGTTGTGTTCACTACCTTTGGCATGTTGTTCACTACCCTTCATTTGGTGTTCACTACCCTTGAAGTGGTGTTCACTACCCCTGGTGAGGTATTCACTACCCTGGGCATGGTGTTCACTACATTTGGCATTGTGTTCACTTCCCTTGGCATGGTGTTCACTACCCTTATCATGGTTTTCACTAACCTTGACGTGGTGTTCTCTACCCTTGCCGTGGTGTTCACTACCCTTGGCGTGGTGTTCACTACCCATAGCATAGTGTTCACTACCCATGGCGTCGTGCTCACTACCCTTGGCGTGGTGTTCAAAACCCTTGGCGTTATGTTCACTACCCTTGGCGTGCTTTTCACTACCTTTGGCTTGATGTTCACTACCCTTGGCGTGGTCTTCACTACCCTTTGCGTGGTGTTCACTACCCTTGGCGTGGTGTTCACCACCCTTGGCGTGGTGTACACTACCTTTGGCTTGGTGTTCACTACCATTCGCATGGTGTTCACTATCTTTGGCATGGTGTTCACTACCCTTGGGGAGGTGTTCACGATCCCTGGCGTGGTGTTCACTACCCTTGAAATGGTGTTCACTACCCTGGGCGTGGTGGTCACTACCCTTGGATTGGTGTTCACTACCCTTGGCGTGGTATTCACTGAACGTGGCGTGGTGTTCACTGAACATGGCGTGGTGTTAACTACCCTTGACATGGTTTTCACTTCCCTTGGTGTGGTGCTCACTACCCTTCGCGTGGTGTTCACTACCCTTGGCGTAATGTTCACTACTCTTGGCGTGGTGTTCTTTTCCCTTGGTGTGGTGTTCACTACCCATGACGTGGTGTTCACTACTCTTAGCGTTGTGTTCATTACCCATGACGTGGTGTTCACTACTCTTAGCGTGGTGTTCACTACCCTTTGCATGGTGTTCACTACCCTTGGCGTGGTGTTTACTAACCTTGGCGTGGTGTTCACTACCTTGGGCATGGTGTTCACTACCCTTCATTTGGTGTTCACTACCCTTGGAGTGGTGTTCACTACCCCTGGCGAGGTGTTCACTACCCTTGGCATGGTGTTCACTACCCTTGGCATTGTGTTCACTTCCCTTGGCATTGTGTTCACTACCCTTATCATGGTTTTCACTAACCTTGACGTGGTGTTCACTACCCTTGCCGCGGTGTTCACTACCCTTTGTGTGGTGTTCACTACCCTTAGTGTCGTGTTCACTCTCCTTGACGTGGTGTTCACAACCCTTGGTGTGGTGTTCATTACCCTTGGCGTGGTGTTCACTACCCTTTGCATGGTGTTCACTTCTCTTGACGTGGTGTTCACTACCCTTGGTGTTATGTTCAGTACCCTTCGCGTGGTGTTCACTTCCCTTGGCGTAATGTTCACTACTCTTGGCGTGGTGTTCACTTCCCTTGGTGTGGTGTTTACTATCTATGACGTGGTGTTCACTACTCTTAGCGTGGTGTTCACTACCCATGACGTGGTGTTCACTACTCTTAGCGTGGTGTTCACTACCCTTTGCATGGTGTTCACTACCCTTGGCGTGGTGTTTACAAACCTTGGCGTGGTGTTCACTACCTTTAACATGGTGTTCACTACCCTTCATTTGGTGTTCACTACCCTTGGAGTGGTGTTCACTACCCCTGGCGAGGTGTTCACTACCCTTGGCATGGTGTTCACTACCCTTAACATTGTGTTCATTTCCCTTGGCATGGTGTTCACTACTCTTATCATGGTTTTCACTAACCTTGACGTGGTGTTCACTACCCTTGCCGTGGTGTTCAATACCCATTGCATAGTGTTCACTACCCATGGCGTCGTGTTCACTACCCTTGGTGTGGTGTTCATTACCCTTGGCGTGGTGTTCACTACCCTTTGCATGGTGTTCACTACCCTTGACGTAGTGTTCACTACCCTTGGCATGGGGTTCATTACCCTTGGCGTGGTGTTCACTACCCGTGACATGGTGTTCACTTCCCTTTGCATGGTGTTCACTATCCTTGGCTTGGTATTTACTAACCTTGGCGTGGTGTTCACTACCCTTGGCGTGGTGTTCACTACCCTTGGCATGGTGTTCACTACCCTTCATTTGGTGTTCACTACTCTTAGCGTCGTGTTCACTACCCCTGGCGAGGTGTTCACTACCCTTGGCATAGTGTTCACTACCCTTCGCATAGTGTTCACTTCCCTTGGCATGGTGTTCACTACCCTTTGCATGGTTTTCACTAACCTTGACGTGGTGTTCACTACCCTTAGCGTGGTGTTCACTACCCATGGCATAGTGTTCACTACTCATGGCGTCGTGTTCACTACTCTTGGCGTTGTGTTCAAAACCCTTGGCGTTATGTTCACTACCCTTGGCGTGGTGTTCACTACCTTTGGCTTGATGTTCACAACCATTGGCTTGATGTTCAATACCCTTGGCGTTATGTTCACAACCCCTGGCGTGGTGTTCACCACCCTTGGCGTGGTGTACACTACGTTTGGCTTGGTGTTCACTACCATTCGCATGGTGTTCACTACCCTTGGCATGGTGTTCACTTCCCTTGGGGTGGTGTTCACGACCCCTGGCGTGGAGTTCACTACCCTGGGCGTGGTGTTCACTACCCTTGGCGTGGTGTTCACTATCCTTGGCGTGGTATTCACTGAACGTGGCGTGGTGTTCACTGAACTTGGGGTGGTGTTCACTACCCTTGACATGGTTTTCACTTCCTTTGGTGTGGTGCTCACTACCCATCGCGTGGTGTTCACTACCCTTAGCGTGGTGTTCACGTCCCTTGGTGTGGTGTTCACTACCCATGACGTGGTGTTCACTACTCTTAGCGTGGTGTTCACTACCCATGACGTGGTGTTCACTACTCTTAGCGTGGTGTTCACTACCCTTTGCATGGTGTTCACTACCCTTGGCGTGGTGTTTACTAACCTAGGCGTTGTGTTCACTACCTTTGGCATGTTGTTCACTACCCTTCATTTGGTGTTCACTACCCTTGAAGTGGTGTTCACTACCCCTGGCGAGGTATTCACTACCCTTGGCATGGTGTTCACTACATTTGGCATTGTGTTCACTTCCCTTGGCATGGTGTTCACTACCCTTATCATGGTTTTCACTAACCTTGACGTGGTGTTCACTACCCTTGCCGTGGTGTTCACTGCCCTTTGTGTGGTATTCACTATCCTTAGTGTGGAGTTCACTATCCTTGACGTGGTGTTCACAACCCTTAGTGTTATGTTCAGTACCCTTCGCGTGGTGTTCACTACCCTTAGCGTGGTGTTAACTACCGAATGCGCGGGGTTTACTACCCTTGGCATGTTGTTCACTACCCTTGACGTGGTGTTCCCTACCCTTAGCATGGTGTTCACTACCCATGGCGTGGTGTTCACTACCCTTGGCGTGGTGTTCCCTACTCTTGGCGTGATGTTCACTACCCTTCGCGTGGTGTTCACTACCCTTGGCGTGGTGTTCACTACCCTTGACATGGTGTTCACCGTCACGTTCACTACCTTTGGCGTGGTTTTCACTACCCTTGGAGTGGGGTTCACAAACCTTGGCGTGGGGTTCACCACCCTTTGGCGTGGTGTTCACTACCCTTGGCGTGGTGTTGACTTACCATGGCATGGTGTTCACTACCCTTGGCGTGGTGTTCACTTCCCATGGCATGGTGTTCACTACCCTTGGCGTGATATTCACTGAACGTGGCGTGGTGTTCACTGAACTTGGCGTGGTGTTCACTACCCTTGACATGGTTTTCACTACCCTTGGTGTAGTGCTCACTACCTTTTGGGGTGGTTTTCACTACCCTTGGCATAATGTTCACTACTCTTGGCGTGGTGTTCACTTCCCTTGGTGTAGTGTTCACTACCCATGACGTGGTGTTCACTACTCTTAGCGTGGTGTTCACTACCCTTCGTGTGGTATTCACTACCCTTGGCGTGGTGTTCACTACCCTTCGTGTGGTATTCACTACCCTTGGCGTGGTGTTCACTACCCTTGGCGTGGGTTTCACTACTTTTTTCGTGGTGTTCACTACCCTTGGCATCGTGTTCACTACCCATAGCGTGGTGTTCACTAATCTTGGCGTGGTGTTCACTACCTTTGACGTAATGTTCACTACTCTTGGCGTGGTGTTCACTACCCTTGGCTTGGTGTACACTACCCATGACGTGGTGTTCACTACTCCTAACGTGGTGTTCACTAATCTTGGCGTGGTGTTCACTACCTTTGGCGTAATGTTCACTACTCTTGGCGTGGTGTTCACTACCCTTGGCTTGGTGTACACTTCCCATGACGTGGTGTTCACTACTCTTAACGTGGTGTTCATTACCCTGAGCGTGGTGT
The DNA here is from genome assembly GCF_040958095.1 of Procambarus clarkii. Lineage (NCBI taxonomy): Eukaryota > Metazoa > Arthropoda > Malacostraca > Decapoda > Cambaridae > Procambarus > Procambarus clarkii. The sequence continues at coordinate 51,078,058 of NC_091162.1, read as the reverse complement.
TCACTACTCTTGGCGTGGTGTTCACTACCCTTGGCGTGGTATTCACTGAACGTGGCGTGGTCTTCACTACCTTTGGCATGGTGTTCACTACCCTTGGTGAGGTGTTCACTACCCTTGGCATATTGTTCACTACCATTGGCATGGTGTTCACTACCCCTAGCGTGGTGTTCACTACCCTTGGCGTGGTGTTCACTACCCTTGGCGTGGTGTTCACTACACTTGGCGTGGTGTTCACTACCATTTGCATGGTGTTCACTACCCTTCGCCTGGTGTTCATTACCCTTGGCGTGGTGTTCACTACATTTGGCATGGTGTTCACTTCCCTTGGCATGGTGTTCACTACCCTTCGCCTGGTGTTCACTACCCTTAGCTTGGTGTTCACTACCCTTGATTTGGTGTTCACTACCCTTGCCGTGGTGTTCACCAGCCCTGGCGTGGTGTTCACTACCCTGGGCGTGGTTTTCACTACCCTTGGCGTGGGGTTCACTACCCTTGGCTTGGTATTCACTGAACGTTGCATGGTGTTCACTGAACTTGGCGTGGTGTTCACTACCTTTGGCATGGTGTTCACTACCTTTCATTTGGTGTTCACTACCCTTGAAGTGGTGTTCACTACCCCTGGCGAGGTATTCACTACCCTTGGCATGGTGTTCACTACCTTTGGCATTGTGTTCACTTCCCTTGGCATGGTGTTCACTACCCTTATCACGGTTTTCACTAACCTTGACGTGGTGTTCACTACCCTTGCCGTGGTGTTCACTACCCTTTGTGTGGTGTTCACTATCCTTAGTGTGGTGTTCACTATCCTTGACGTGGTGTTCACAACCCTTAGTGTGGTGTTCATTACCCTTAGCGTGGTGTTCACTACCCTTTGCATAGTGTTCACTACCCTTGACGTGGTGTTCACTACCCTTGGTGTTATGTTCAGTACCCTTCGTGTGGTGTTCACTACCCTTAGCGTGGTGTTAACTACCGAATGCGCGGGGTTTACTACCCTTGGCATGTTGTTCACTTACATTGATGTGGTGTTCCCTACCCTTAGCATGGTGTTCACTACCCATGGCGTGGTGTTCACTACCCTTGGCGTGGTGTTCCCTACTCTTGACGTGGTGTTCACTACTCTTTGCGTGATTTTCACTACCCTTCGCGTGGTGTTCACTACCCTTGGCGTGGTGTTCACTATCCTTGACATGGTATTCACCGTCACGTTCACTACCTTTGGCGTGGTTTTCACTACCCTTGGAGTTGGGTTCACAAACCTTGGCGTGGTGTTCACCACCCTTTGGCGTGGTGTTCACTACCCTTGGCGTGGTGTTCACTTCCCATGGCATGGTGTTCACTACCCATGGCTTGATATTCACTGAACGTGGCGTGGTGTTCACTGAACTTGGCGTGGTGTTCACTACCCTTGACATTGTTTTCACTACCCTTGGTGTAGTGCTCACTACCTTTTGGGGGGGTTTTCACTAACCTTGGCATAATGTTTACTACTCTTGGCGTGGTGTTCACTTCCCTTGGCGTAGGGTTCACTACCCATGGCGTCGTGCTCACTACCCTTGGCGTGGTGTTCACTACCCTTGGCGTGGTGTTCACCACCCTTGGCGTGGTGTACACTACCTTTGGCTTGGTGTTCACTACCATTCGCATGGTGTTCACTATCCTTGGCATGGTGTTCACTACCCTTGGGGAGGTGTTCACGACCCCTGGCGTGGTGTTCACTACCCTTGAAGTGGTGTTCACTACCCTGGGCGTGGTGGTCACTACCCTTGGCGTGGTATTCACTGAACGTGGCGTGGTGTTCACTGAACATGGCGAGGTGTTAACTACCCTTGACATGGTTTTCACTTCCCTTGGTGTGGTGCTCACTACCCTTCGCGCGGTGTTCACTACCCTTGGCGTAATGTTCACTACTCTTGGCGTGGTGTTCTTTTCCCTTGGTGTGGTGTTCACTACCCATGACGTGGTGTTCACTACTCTTAGCGTTGTGTTCATTACCCATGACGTGGTGTTCACTACTCTTAGCGTGGTGTTCACTACCCTTTGCCTGGTGTTCACTACCCTTGGCGTGGTGTTTACTAACCTTGGCGTGGTGTTCACTACCTTTGGCATGGTGTTCACTACCCTTCATTTGGTGTTCACTACCCTTGGAGTGGTGTTCACTACCCCTGGCGAGGTGTTCACTACCCTTGGCATGGTGTTCACTACCCTTAACATTGTGTTCATTTCCCTTGGCATGGTGTTCACTACTCTTATCATGGTTTTCACTAACCTTGACGTGGTGTTCACTACCCTTGCCGTGGTGTTCAATACCCATTGCATAGTGTTCACTACCCATGGCGTCGTGTTCACTACCCTTGGTGTGGTGTTCATTACCCTTGGCGTGGTGTTCACTACCCTTTGCATGGTGTTCACTACCCTTGACGTAGTGTTCACTACCCTTGGCATGGGGTTCATTACCCTTGGCGTGGTGTTCACTACCCGTGACATGGTCTTCACTTCCCTTTGCATGGTGTTCACTATCCTTGGCTTGGTATTTACTAACCTTGGCGTGGTGTTCACTACCCTTGGCGTGGTGTTCACTACCCTTGGCATGGTGTTCACTACCCTTCATTTGGTGTTCACTTCTCTTAGCGTCGTGTTCACTACCCCTGGCGAGGTGTTCACTACCCTTGGCATAGTGTTCACTACCCTTCGCATAGTGTTCACTTCCCTTGGCATGGTGTTCACTACCCTTTGCATGGTTTTCACTAACCTTGACGTGGTGTTCACTATCCTTGGCGTGGTGTTCACTACCCATGGCATAGTGTTCACTACCCATGGCGTCGTGTTCACTACCCTTGGCGTTGTGTTCAAAACCCTTGGCGTTATGTTCACTACCCTTGGCGTGGTGTTCACTACCTTTGGCTTGATGTTCACAACCATTGGCTTGATGTTCAATACCCTTGGCGTTATGTTCACTACCCTTGGCGTGGTCTTCACTACCCTTTGCGTGGTGTTCACTACCCCTGGCGTGGTGTTCACCACCCTTGGCGTGGTGTACACTACGTTTGGCTTGGTGTTCACTACCATTCGCATGGTGTTCACTACCCTTGGCATGGTGTTCACTTCCCTTGGGGTGGTGTTCACGACCCCTGGCGTGGAGTTCACTACCCTGGGCGTGGTGTTCACTACCCTTGGCGTGGTGTTCACTATCCTTGGCGTGGAATTCATTGAACGTGGCGTGGTGTTCACTGAACTTGGCGTGGTGTTCACTACCCTTGACATGGTTTTCACTTCCTTTGGTGTGGTGCTCACTACCCATCGCGTGGTGTTCACTACCCTTAGCGTGGTGTTCACGTCCCTTGGTGTGGTGTTCACTACCCATGACGTGGTGTTCACTACTCTTAGCGTGGTGTTCACTACCCATGACGTGGTGTTCACTACTCTTAGCGTGGTGTTCACTACCCTTTGCATGGTGTTCACTACCCTTGGCGTGGTGTTTACTAACCTAGGCGTTGTGTTCACTACCTTTGGCATGGTGTTCACTACCCTTCATTTGGTGTTCACTACCCTTGAAGTGGTGTTCACTACCCCTGGCGAGGTATTCACTACCCTTGGCATGGAGTTCACTACATTTGGCATTGTGTTCACTTCCCTTGGCATGGTGTTCACTACCCTTATCATGGTTTTCACTAACCTTGACGTGGTGTTCACTACCCTTGCCGTGGTGTTCACTGCCTTTTGTGTGGTATTCACTATCCTTAGTGTGGAGTTCACTATCCTTGACGTGGTGTTCACAACCCTTAGTGTGGTGTTCATTACCCTTAGCGTGGTGTTCACTACCCTTTGCATAGTGTTCACTACCCTTGACGTGGTGTTCACTACCCTTGGTGTTATGTTCAGTACCCTTCGCGTGGTGTTCACTACCCTTAGCGTGGTGTTAACTACCGAATGCGCGGGGTTTACTACCCTTGGCATGTTGTTCACTACCCTTGACGTGGTGTTCCCTACCCTTAGCATGGTGTTCACTACCCATGGCGTGGTGTTCACTACCCTTGGCGTGGTGTTCCCTACTCTTGACGTGATGTTCACTACCCTTCGCGTGGTGTTCACTACCCTTGGCGTGGTGTTCACTACCCTTGACATGGTGTTCACCGTCACGTTCACTACCTTTGGCGTGGTTTTCACTACCCTTGGAGTGGGGTTCACAAACCTTGGCGTGGGGTTCACCACCTTTTGGCGTGGTGTTCACTACCCTTGGCGTGGTGTTGACTTCCCATGGCATGGTGTTCACTACCCTTGGCGTGGTGTTCACTTCCCATGGCATGGTGTTCACTACCCTTGGCGTGATATTCACTGAACGTGGCGTGGTGTTCACTGAACTTGGCGTGGTGTTCACTACCCTTGACATGGTTTTCACTACCCTTGGTGTAGTGCTCACTACCTTTTGGGGTGGTTTTCACTACCCTTGGCATAATGTTCACTACTCTTGGCGTGGTGTTCACTTCCCTTGGCGTAGTGTTCACTACCCATGACGTGGTGTTCACTACTCTTAGCGTGGTGTTCACTACCCTTCGTGTGGTATTCACTACCCTTGGCGTGGTGTTCACTACCCTTGGCGTGGGTTTCACTACTTTTTTCGTGGTGTTCACTACCCTTGGCATCGTGTTCACTACCCATAGCGTGGTGTTCACTAATCTTGGCGTGGTGTTCACTACCTTTGACGTAATGTTCACTACTCTTGGCGTGGTGTTCACTACCCTTGGCTTGGTGTACACTACCCATGACGTAGTGTTCACTACTCCAAACGTGGTGTTCACTAATCTTGGCGTGGTGTTCACTACCTTTGGCGTAATGTTCACTACTCTTGGCGTGGTGTTCACTACCCTTGGCTTGGTGTACACTACCCATGACGTGGTGTTCACTACTCTTAACGTGGTGTTCATTACCCTGAGCGTGGTGTTCACTACTCTTGGCGTGGTGTTCACTACCCTTGGCGTGGTATTCACAGAACGTGGCGTGGTCTTCACTACCTTTGGCATGGTGTTCACTACCCTTGGTGAGGTGTTCACTACCCTTGGCATATTGTTCACTACCCTTGGCATGGTGTTCACTACCCCTAGCGTGGTGTTCACTACCCTTGGCGTGGTGTTCACTACCCTTGGCGTGGTGTTCACTACCCTTGGCGTGGTGTTCACTACCATTGGCATGGTGTTCACTACCCTTCGCCTGGTGTTCATTACCCTTGGCGTGGTGTTCACTACATTTGGCAAGGTGTTCACTTCCCTTGGCATGGTGTTCACTACCCTTCGACTTGTGTTCACTACCCTTGCCGTGGTGTTCACTAGCCCTGGCGTGGTGTTCACTACCCTGGGCGTGGTTTTCACTACCCTTGGCGTGGGGTTCACGTACTACCCTTGGCTTGGTATTCACTGAACGTGGCATGGTGTTCACTGAACTTGGCGTGGTGTTCACTACCCTTGACATGGTTTTCACTTCCCTTGGAGTGGTGCTCACTACCCTTCGCGTGGTGTTCACTACCCTTGGCGTAATGTTCACTACTCTTGGCGTATTGTTCACTTCCTTTGGTGTGGTGTTCACTACCCATGACGTGGTGTTCACTACCCTTTGCATGATGTTCACTACCCTTGGCGTGGTGTTTACTAACCTTGGCGTGGTGTTCACTACCTTTGGCATGGTGTTCACTACCGTCCATTTGGCGTTCACTACCCTTGGAGTGGTGTTCACTACCCCTGGCGAGGTGTTCACTACCCTTGGCATGGTGTTCACTACCCTTGGCATTGTGTTCACTTATCTTGGCATGGTGTTCACTACCCTTATCATGGTTTTCACTAACCTTGACGTGGTGTTCACTACCCTTGCCGTGGTGTTCACTACCCTTTGTGTGGTGTTCACTACCCTTAGTGTGGTGTTCACTATCCTTGACGTGGTGTTCACAACCCTTGGAGTGGTGTTCATTACCCTTGGCCTGGTGTTCACTACCCTTTGCATGGTGTTCACTACCTTTGGCGTGGTTTTCACTACCCTTGGCGTGGGGTTCACAAACCTTGGCGTGGTGTTCACCACCCTTGGCTTTGTGTTCACTACCCTTGGCGTGGTATTCACTGAACGTGGCGTGGTGTTCACTGAACTTGGCGTGGTGTTCACTACCCTTGACATGGTTTTCACTACCCTTTGTGTAGTGCTCACTATCTTTTGGGGTGGTGTTCACTACCCTTGGCGTAATGTTCACTATTCTTGGCGTGGTGTTCACTTCCCTTGGAGTAGTGTTCACTACCCATGACGTGGTGTTCACTACTCTTAGCGTGGTGTTCACTACCCTTCGTGTGGTATTCACTACCCTTGGCGTGGTGTTCACTACCCTTAACATGGTGTTCACTACCCTTGCGCGTGGTTTTCACTACTTTTGGCGTGGTGTTCACTACCCTTGGCATCGTGTTCACTACCCATAGCGTGGTGTTTACTAATCTTGGCGTGGTGTTCACTACCTTTGGCGTAATGTTCACTACTTTTGGCGTTGTGTTCACTACCCTTGGCTTGGTGTACACTACGCTTGTCATAGTATTCACTTCCCCTAGCGTGGTGTTCACTACCCTTGGCGTGGTGTTCACTACCCTTGGCGTGGTGTTCACTACCCTTGGCGTGGTGTTCACTACCATTGGTATGGTGTTCACTACCCTTCGCCTGGTGTTCATTACCCTTGGCGTGGTGTTCACTACCCTTGGCATTGTGTTCACTACCCTTCAACTGGTGTTCACTACCCTTTATTTGGTGTTCACTACCCTTGGCGTGGTGTTCACTACCCCTGGCGTGGTGTTCACCACCCTTGGCATGGTGTTCACTACCCTTGGCATAGTGTTCACTACCCTTAGCATGGTTTTCACTATCCTTAATGTGGTGTTCACTACCCTTGGCGCGGTGTTCATTACCCTTTGTGTGGTGTTCACTACCCTTGGGGTGGTCCTCACTACCCTTGACGTGGTGTTCACTACCCTTGATGTGGTGTTCATTACCCTTCGCGTGGTGTTCACTACCCTTAGCGTGGTGTTCACTACCCAATGCGTGGGGTTCACTACCCTTGGCATGTTGTTCACTACCCTTGACGTGGTGTTCACTACTCTTAGCGTGGTGTTCACTACCCTTTGCATGGTGTTCACTACCCTTGGCGTGGTGTTTACTAACCTAGGCGTTGTGTTCACTACCTTTGGCATGGTGTTCACTACCCTTCATTTGGTGTTCACTACCCTTGAAGTGGTGTTCACTACCCCTGGCGAGGTATTCACTACCCTTGGCATGGAGTTCACTACATTTGGCATTGTGTTCACTTCCCTTGGCATGGTGTTCACTACCCTTATCATGGTTTTCACTAACCTTGACGTGGTGTTCACTACCCTTGCCGTGGTGTTCACTGCCTTTTGTGTGGTATTCACTATCCTTAGTGTGGAGTTCACTATCCTTGACGTGGTGTTCACAACCCTTAGTGTGGTGTTCATTACCCTTAGCGTGGTGTTCACTACCCTTTGCATAGTGTTCACTACCCTTGACGTGGTGTTCACTACCCTTGGTGTTATGTTCAGTACCCTTCGCGTGGTGTTCACTACCCTTAGCGTGGTGTTAACTACCGAATGCGCGGGGTTTACTACCCTTGGCATGTTGTTCACTACCCTTGACGTGGTGTTCCCTACCCTTAGCATGGTGTTCACTACCCATGGCGTGGTGTTCACTACCCTTGGCGTGGTGTTCCCTACTCTTGACGTGATGTTCACTACCCTTCGCGTGGTGTTCACTACCCTTGGCGTGGTGTTCACTACCCTTGACATGGTGTTCACCGTCACGTTCACTACCTTTGGCGTGGTTTTCACTACCCTTGGAGTGGGGTTCACAAACCTTGGCGTGGGGTTCACCACCTTTTGGCGTGGTGTTCACTACCCTTGGCGTGGTGTTGACTTCCCATGGCATGGTGTTCACTACCCTTGGCGTGGTGTTCACTTCCCATGGCATGGTGTTCACTACCCTTGGCGTGATATTCACTGAACGTGGCGTGGTGTTCACTGAACTTGGCGTGGTGTTCACTACCCTTGACATGGTTTTCACTACCCTTGGTGTAGTGCTCACTACCTTTTGGGGTGGTTTTCACTACCCTTGGCATAATGTTCACTACTCTTGGCGTGGTGTTCACTTCCCTTGGCGTAGTGTTCACTACCCATGACGTGGTGTTCACTTCTCTTAGCGTGGTGTTCACTACCCTTCGTGTGGTATTCACTACCCTTGGCGTGGTGTTCACTACCCTTGGCGTGGGTTTCACTACTTTTTTCGTGGTGTTCACTACCCTTGGCATCGTGTTCACTACCCATAGCGTGGTGTTCACTAATCTTGGTGTGGTGTTCACTACCTTTGACGTAATGTTCACTACTCTTGGCGTGGTGTTCACTACCCTTGGCTTGGTGTACACTACCCATGACGTGGTGTTCACTACTCCAAACGTGGTGTTCACTAATCTTGGCGTGGTGTTCACTACCTTTGGCGTAATGTTCACTACTCTTGGCGTGGTGTTCACTACCCTTGGCTTGGTGTACACTACCCATGACGTGGTGTTCACTACTCTTAACGTGGTGTTCATTACCCTGAGCGTGGTGTTCACTACTCTTAGCGTGGTGTTCACTACCCCTGGCGTGGTATTCACTGAACGTGGCGTTGTCTTCACTACCTTTGGCATGGTGTTCACTACCCTTGGTGAGGTGTTCACTACCCTTGGCATATTGTTCACTACCCTTGGCATGGTGTTCACTACCCTTCATTTGGTGTTCACTACCCTTGGCGTGGTGTTCACTACCCTTGGCGTGGTGTTCACTACCCTTGGCGTGGTGTTCACTACCATTGGCATGGTGTTCACTACCCTTCGCCTGGTGTTCATTACCCTTGGCGTGGTGTTCACTACATTTGGCATGGTGTTCACTTCCCTTGGCATGGTGTTCACTACCCTTCGACTGGTGTTCACTACCCTTGCCGTGGTGTTCACTAGCCCTGGCGTGGTGTTCACTACCCTGGGCGTGGTTTTCACTACCCTTGGCGTGGGGTTCACTACCCTTGGCTTGGTATTCACTGAACGTGGCATGGTGTTCACTGAACTTGGCGTGGTGTTCACTACCCTTGACATGGTTTTCACTTCCCTTGGAGTGGTGCTCACTACCCTTCGCGTGGTGTTCACTACCCTTGGCGTAATGTTCACTACTCTTGGCGTGTTGTTCACTTCCTTTGGTGTGGTGTTCACTACCCATGACGTGGTGTTCACTACCCTTTGCATGATGTTCACTACCCTTGGCGTGGTGTTTACTAACCTTGGCGTGGTGTTCACTACCTTTGGCATGGTGTTCACTACCGTCCATTTGGCGTTCACTACCCTTGGAGTGGTGTTCACTACCCCTGGCGAGGTGTTCACTACCCTTGGCATGGTGTTCACTACCCTTGGCATTGTGTTCACTTATCTTGGCATGGTGTTCACTACCCTTATCATGGTTTTCACTAACCTTGACGTGGTGTTCACTACCCTTGCCGTGGTGTTCACTACCCTTTGTGTGGTGTTCACTACCCTAAGTGTGGTGTTCACTATCCTTGACGTGGTGTTCACAACCCTTGGAGTGGTGTTCATTACCCTTGGCCTGGTGTTCACTACCCTTTGCATGGTGTTCACTACCTTTGGCGTGGTTTTCACTACCCTTGGCGTGGGGTTCACAAACCTTGGCGTGGTGTTCACCACCCTTGGCTTTGTGTTCACTACCCTTGGCGTGGTATTCACTGAACGTGGCGTGGTGTTCACTGAACTTGGCGTGGTGTTCACTACCCTTGACATGGTTTTCACTACCCTTTGTGTAGTGCTCACTATCTTTTGGGGTGGTGTTCACTACCCTTGGCGTAATGTTCACTATTCTTGGCGTGGTGTTCACTTCCCTTGGAGTAGTGTTCACTACCCATGACGTGGTGTTCACTACTCTTAGCGTGGTGTTCACTACCCTTCGTGTGGTATTCACTACCCTTGGCGTGGTGTTCACTACCCTTAACATGGTGTTCACTACCCTTGCGCGTGGTTTTCACTACTTTTGGCGTGGTGTTCACTACCCTTGGCATCGTGTTCACTACCCATAGCGTGGTGTTTACTAATCTTGGCGTGGTGTTCACTACCTTTGGCGTAATGTTAACTACTTTTGGCGTTGTGTTCACTACCCTTGGCTTGGTGTACACTACGCTTGTCATAGTGTTCACTTCCCCTAGCGTGGTGTTCACTACCCTTGGCGTGGTGTTCACTACCCTTGGCGTGGTGTTCACTACCCTTGGCGTGGTGTTCACTACCATTGGTATGGTGTTCACTACCCTTCGCCTGGTGTTCATTACCCTTGGCGTGGTGTTCACTACCCTTGGCATTGTGTTCACTACCCTTCGACTGGTGTTCACTACCCTTGATTTGGTGTTCACTACCCTTGGCGTGGTGTTCACTACCCCTGGCGTGGTGTTCACCACCCTTGGCATGGTGTTCACTACCCTTGGCATAGTGTTCACTACGCTTAGCATGGTTTTCACTATCCTTAATGTGGTGTTCACTACCCTTGGCGTGGTGTTCATTACCCTTTGTGTGGTGTTCACTACCCTTGGGGTGGTCCTCACTACCCTTGACGTGGTGTTCACTACCCTTGATGTGGTGTTCATTACCCTTCGCGTGGTGTTCACTACCCTTAGCGTGGTGTTCACTACCCAATGCGTGGGGTTCACTACCCTTGGCATGTTGTTCACTACCCTTGACGTGGTGTTCCCTACCCTTAGCATGGTGTTCACTACCCATTGCGTGGTGTTCACTACCCTTGGCGTGGTGTTCACTACTCTTTATGTGGTGTTCACTACCCTTGGCGTGGGGTTCACTACCGTTCGCGTGGTGTTTACTACCCTTGGCATGGTTTTCACTACCCTTGAAGTGGTGTTCACTACCCTTTGTGTGGTGTTCACTCCCCTTGGCGTGGTGTTCACTACCATTTGTGTGGTGTTCACTCCCCTTGGCGTGGTGGTCATTAACCTTAGCGTGGTGTTCACTACCCTTGGCGTGGGGTTCACTACACTTGGCGTGGTGTTCACTACCCTTAACGTGGTGTTCACTACCCTTGACGTCACGTTCACTACCTTTGGCGTGGTTTTCACTACCCTTGGCGTGGGGTTTACTAACCTTGGCGTGGTGTTCACCACCCTTTTTGTGGTGTTCACTACCCTTGTCGTGGTGTTCACTTCCCATGGTATAGTGTTCACTACCCATGGCGTGGTGTTCACTTCCCTTGGCGTGGTGTTCACTATCCTTGGCTTGGTGTTTACTACCCTTGGCTTGGTGTTCACTACAATTGGCATGGTGTTCACTACCCTTGGCATGGTGTTCACTACCCTTAGCGTGGTGTTCACTACCCTTGGCGTGGTGTTCACTACCCTTGGCGTGGTCTTCACTACCCTTGGCGTGGTGTTCACTACCATTGGCAAGGTGTTCACTACCCTTGGCATGGTGTTCACTACCCTTGGCGTGGTGTTCACGACCCCTGGCGTGGTGTTCACTACCCTTGACGTGGTGTTCACTATCCTTGGCGTGGTGTTCACTACCCTTATCGTGGTGTTCACGACCCCTGGCGTGGTGTTCACTACCCTTGACGTGGTGTTCACTACCCTTGACATGGTTTTCACTACCCTTGGTGTAGTGCTCACTACCTTCTGGGGTGGTGTTCACTACCCTTGGCGTAATGTTCACTACTCTTGGCGTGGTGTTCACTTCCCTTGGCGTAGTGTTCACTACCCATGACGTGGTGTTCACTTCTCTTAGCGTGGTGTTCACTACCCTTCGTGTGGTATTCACTACCCTTGGCGTGGTGTTCACTACCCTTAACATGGTGTTCACTACCCTTGGTGTGGTCTTCACTACTTTTGTCGTAGTGTTCACTACCCTTGGCATCGTGTTCACTACCCATAGCGTGGTGTTCACTAATCTTGGCATGGTGTTCACTTCTCTTGGCGTGGTATTCACTACCCTTCATTTGGTGTTCACTACCCTTGGCGTGGTTTTCACTACCCGTGGCGAGGTGTTCACTACCCTTGGCATAGTGTTCACTACCCTTGGCATAGTGTTCACTACCCTTTACGTGGTGTTCACTACCCTTGGCGTGGGGTTCATTACCCTTGGCGTGGTGTTCACTACCCTTGGCATGGTGTTCACTTCCCTTTGCATAGTGTTCACTATCCTTGGCTTGGTATTTACTAACCTTGGCGTGGTGTTCACTACCCTAGGCATGGTGTTCACTACCCTTCATTTGGTGTTCACTACCCTTGGCGTGTTGTTCACTACCCCTGGCGTAGTGTTCACTACCCTTGGCATAGTGTTCACTACCCTTGGCATAGTGTTCACTTCCCTTGGCATGGTGTTCACTACCCTTGGCGTGGTGTTCACTACCCTTGGCGTTATGGTCACTACCCTTGGCGTGGTGTTCACTACCTTTGGCTTGATGTTCACAACTATTGGCTTGATGTTCACTACCCTTGGCGTGATGTTCACTACCCTTGGCGTGGTCTTCACTACCCTTTGCGTGGTGTTCACTACCCCTGGCGTGGTGTTCACCACCCTTGGCGTGGTGTTTACTACCTTTTGCTTGCTGTTCACTACCATTCGCATGGTGTTCACTACCCTTGGCATGGTGTTCACTACCCTTGGGGTGGTGTTCACGACCCCTGGCGTGGTGTTCACTACCCTTGACGTGGTGTTCACTACCCTTGGCGTGGTATTCACTACCCTTGGCGTGGTGTTCACTACCCTTGGTGTGGTATTCACTGAACGTGGCGTGGTGTTCACTGATCTTGGCGTGGTGTTCACTATTGTGGGACATTTGGGGCTTGACTCTATTTATTTAATTATTAAAGTAATGAAATCAATTACGAAGAACCACCCGCTTTTATAGAAAAGAGGGAAACTAATAAGAAGTGATCATTAGAAATTCCAGGACGAACCAGTGTCTATGGCTAAATATTAGGAAGTATAATTACTTAAATAATTAATGGGCTGTATTGATAATTAACTTGAATCAAAGCCTCAAACACCTACACTGAAGGGGGTTATTGCTAGAACTTCATATACGTCTAGGAACTAGTGTGGTTCGTGCACCAGTCCATTGTGTAATAACTAATCTTATGACCAAATTAAAGAAATCTATAGAAGATTGTCACCAGTAATTATAAGGATCATTAACATCAGAAATTAATCATTCTAATAAAAACGTATTATCTCCAGTGTACACAGCATCCAATTAAATGATAGGATAAAAGTAATGAAATTTGAATAAAGAAATGAATACGAAAAGTCTTAGCTTTAAGACAATTTCAATGACTTCATTTACGAATTATCCTCGGGATCTCTGGAATTCCTCGTAGAACACTGGGAGATGAATAACACAGGTAAGGTAAATGCTCGTGGATTCCTCACACGCGAGCTGTAATTTAAGGGATATTATGTAGCACTGAATTAGGCTACTGAAATATCTATATTCATGGAAATAGAAAATAAATTAATTATAATACTAACGTAGGTTTTGTTTAGGTTGCTCGATATGACGACAAGCTACCCCGACATATACAATCTCTAATGATGCATCAAAAGGGAATTATATATACTTAGCTAAGGGTACAGATTATGTTGAGGCTTGCCGAAACCGCGTCCCAAGCTCCACTCTCACAATGGCTGACACGTGGTTGATAGCTTGGCTTGAATGTCGACGCGTTTTAGTTGGCCGATCACGACAGATCACGTAGAACAATATTAACTAGTTCTATGATGAGTATCAGGGTAATTCTTGCTGACAACTTCACCGTAACGTGTCCCAGACTCTGACACCAAGACCTTGTTGCTCAATTCCGCAACACGAGACTTCATGCCGCACTCTGGCGTTTTGTCCTCTCCACACCACAATGGCGTCTCCCCTTCAACCCGCTAGCGTCCCGCATTCGCCACAGAAATTATTTATCACGAATAATATTATTTCTCGTAATTGTGACTGAAATGCTTTAATAAAGACTGGGTTGTAATTCTAGGGAGTTAAGTATTATTACTTTCTCGTCTTATGGTAGTAAACAAGAAATGGAGAAGATTTTAGTTTTCTCCATGGCATTCACGCATGACGTTAAATTCATTTCTTGATAACAATTGTAACTAAAAACTCTCGATTTGGAATTATTTGTGAGTTATGTTATCCATAAATAATTATCACACGGAATACTGATGATTTTAGAGAATCACATTCAATTCTCTAACACACTGGATATAAATGTGTTTAATTAGGTAGAATCTGACGCAATACTGGCGCTTGGTTTCATAAGAATTCCAGTATTCTTATACAGATATAATAATTAGTTCATGTGAACTCTACTGTTAGTAAATTTTAGTAACTACAGTAATTAGTATATTTTAATACTAGTTTATAATAATACAATAGTATTGTATTAGTGTTGGAAATTTCCAACATAACTCCGGGGGGAGATTTATCGGGTCGCAGTGTAATGTTGAGTACTGACATACCCATCCCGAAGTTAGTATTAATATTAATATGTTAGTATGTTAGTACACACATAACGGATGTCCCGGATTTGTCAAGGACATACAAGAAACTTAAGTCTTGCAAATTTCATGTTGAATGGAACATGTTATTATGAATTATCTAAAGTTAATAACTAAGAAAGCCTACAATAAACTCTGTGACTGGGGTCGCTATGACATGTAATGTTTATGTTACTAAGTCTCAAAGTCTAGTAAACTCTCAGACACTCTAGACGAAATAATGTTATTAATAGCCTATACAACAATTAAGAATTAAATCACACAATTTAAATAACTGAGAATCCACTGTGATGAGAATGTTCTGGGTCATGGTGACTTGTAATGATTTGTTACTTGACATCACACCACAGTATTATCAAGATTACTTAAATTGGAGGGGAAGGTATTTGCTCCTGGTCAGAGCAATAATAGGCGTGTAGTTTCCGCTTGCATTGTTGAGCAGCAGCTCTAGTGGGGCGGTTGCTCAGTGGATCAGAATTGCTGTCCTCGGAAACTGTTGGTGAAGCTGGTTCTGGTAAACACTCTCGTTCTGCTAATTCGAGAGGTACCAACTTCTCTAAGGTTTTCAGGGTAGTGTTGCCTCAGCACAAAACTTTCACTACTCTCAGGACACCTTGGTGATCTGGGTGGATAGCAACAATTTTGCCTATGGGCCACTCTGACCTTGGTCCATCACTGTCAACCAATACTAGGTCTCCTGGTTTAAGTTGTACTTTATTATAGGGACTCGAAGCTCCGTAGTGGTACTCTCGTAGAGCAGTGAGGTACTCTCGAGTCCACACCTCATTCCACCTTTCAATTACTCTTGAGAGATGTTGGTAACTTTCTACTAAGTCATTCCTGGTTACATGTGAAGGGTCGACGGGGTCCTCTTCAGGCAAAGGTATGAGAGGGCTCAGCAGGCCTCCATGTATCAAGTGCGAGGGACTCAGAGGTTCTCTCTGTGAGAAATCATCTGACAGGTATGTTAATGGGCGGTTATTGACTCGCGCCTCGATTTCCACGACAAGTGTTTGGAGTTCGGAGTAACTAATTTTCTGTCGATGTAAGGTCTTCCTTAAACACTTCTTGACAGTTCCTATCATTCGTTCGTAGAACCCACCTTGCCAAGGGGCTCTTGGAGCGTTAAATTTCCAGTGGCATTGTCGTCTGCAGGACTGACTGCACTTCTGGATGATTCCATACCTCTCGTAGACAGGTTTCTCCTGCCACAAAATTTGAGCCATTGTCCGATATCATTAGTTTGGGACAGGATCTGCGAGCTGCAAATCTACGAAAAGCTTGGATAAAGGCTTCAGCACTCATATCTGAAGTCACTTCTAGATGTACGCCTCGCGTGGTAGCACACGTGAAGAGGCAGATGTAAGCTTTCACTGGTGTTTTATCTGGATTGCCAGTGAGAAGCAAGGCTCCTGTGTAATCGACACCAGTGGTCTCAAAGGGACGAAGATGAACCACTCTTTCTTCAGGGAGTGGTGGAGGTCCTGGGTAAGGACACACTCGAGCATCGTATCTTTTGCAGATTACACAGAATTTAATAATTGATTTGACTGTTTGACGACATTGAGGAAGCCAGTATTTCTGTCTAAGGTCGGTGAGAGTGTCTAACACTCCACCATGCAAAGTACCATATTGGTGGTGATGTAAAACTAGAAGTTTGGTGATGATGTGGTGACGTGGTAGAAGAATTGGATTCTTTGTGTCCAGATCAATTTTTGCATGAAGCAAACGTCCTCCACACCTTAATACATTATGAGTGTTGGCATCATACCAGATACCTAGAGACTTAGTTAATTTATCTGGAAGATTTTCATATTCGCTTCCATATGTCTTTTGCTGTGCACGTTTGATCCAGTAGAGGATAGGATTGGGAAACTTATGCCTGATTCCTATCTTAGCAAGAAAATCAAACACATGTGCTGTCACTCTTAATAACTTACTTAAGTTAGAATAATTGTTGAGGATTAATCTTGAGGTTATCTTGAGATGATTTCGGGGCTTTTAGTGTCCCCGCGGCCCGGTCCTCGACCAGGCCTCCACCCCCAGGAAGCAGCCCGTGACAGCTGACTAGCACCCAGGTACCTATTTACTGCTAGGTAACAGGGGCATTCAGGGTGAAAGAAAATTTGCCCATTTGTTTCTGCCTCGTGCGGGAATCGAACCCGCGCCACAGAATTACGAATCCTGCGCGCTATCCACCAGGCTACGAGGCCCCGATTAATAGCTAAGATTCGATGAGATTCTGGTTCTTTCATGGGAGTGGTGATATTGGTCACTATGACTTGTGGCTTTTGTTTGGGCCACTGCCCACCAACAAGCCATGAAGGTCCATTGAACCACATCGAAGACTTGATAAGTTGTTTTAGTTTTAATCCTCCAAAATAATCCAAATAATCTGCAGGATTGTCCTTAGTAGGAACATGTCTGAATTTATATCGAGCAGACAATTCATGAATTTCACACACATGTCTGAATTTATATCCAGCAGACAATTCATGAATTTCCCTAACACGATTACTGATGTAGGGAGTTTTATTATTGTTGTTTCTTACCCATTGTAAGACTGCCTCATTGTCTGACCACACGACAATCTCACCAAAGTGGATATTATTGAGTGTTTTGGTCAGGCAATGAGCCAATCTCACTCCCACCAGCAACGCAGTCAACTCCATTTGAGGTAAAGATCTCTTCTTAATGGGAGCAACTCTTGCTTTAGATGTGAGCAAAATTGATTGTACACTATTAACTAAGTAGGCTACAGCACCATATGCTTTGCCAGAGGCATCGCAAAAAACGTGTAAATTTGTGGGCAAGTTTGGTCCTGAAGCATTACGAGGAAATTTCAAAACACCTAACTGATTGAAATCCGTTGTGAGTATCTGCCATTTAGCTTGTAACTCACTTGGTAACGGATCATCCCATCCCATATGTTTCTGCCAGCATTCCTGCATTAGGAGTTTGCCCCTTATTAATATAGGACTAAGTAAGCATAAAGGGTCAAAAGGTTGACTGACATACGAGAGTAATTTTCTCATGGTAAGGGATGAATTATCGGTTTGTACTGACTTGACATTCATCTCGTCAGTACTTGTGTTCCATTCCACACCCAGAACCTTTGATAAAGGTACCTGATAACCTGGAAATTCTTTCTCGATTATCTGGTTTAATGATTTATTATTTGAGGCCCATGATTGTAGTGGCATATTGGCTCCTAATAACTCACGGTTAGCCTCATGGTAGATTTCTACCAAATTGGATTGATCATTTGTAGTTCCCTGGAAATTGTTGACATACAAGTTGTCACTAATTTCTGCCTTATAAGGGCTATTTGACTTCCTCAAATGTGTATCTAATGTTGCTTGCAATAGAAACGGGGAAGATGTCGCTCCGAATAATACTGAGGCAAAACGGTATGTGATGATATCACTGTTAGGATCCAGTGGGTCCTTAATCCAGAGAAACTTGGTGTAATTACGATCCTCTTCCTGTAAACCTACTCTAAGGAAAGCTTTACTGTTATCAGCAGTATAAGCAAAAATACCAGTGCGGAATCGTAATAGCACATCATGTAGCCTTTGGGTTAGGCTAGGTCCCATTTGGAGACATTCATTGAAAAACACACTGCTTGGCTTCACTTTAGCACTACAGTTGAAGACAATACGTATTGGTGTTGTCAATGAATCTTTCACCACAGCGTGATGGGGTAAATAGTGACCTATTTTCCGGTCATCATTATCAACAACCTCGATAAATTTACTGTTGAGTTGTTGTTGGATTAGTTGATGATACATGTTCAGTTTGTCTGGCTGCTTCTTCAGTCGTGTTAATTGAGACTGCAATTGTGAGGCTGCCATAAAATAATTAACTGGAAGTTGTGGATGATTCAACTTCCATGGTAGTCTCACCCAGTATTGTTTATCTTTATAGACAACTGTATCCAGATATTGCTGGTAAGTCCACATATCATCAGGGCTTGGTTGTTCAGGGATAATACCTAGTGTCTAAATCCCACAGACGATGTACAGGTGGATCAGACTCAATATCTTCAGATATTTCTCTGAAATGTAGGGGTGACTGTTCCAAGCCTAGTCACGCCACTATTATATTGTTAGACTGTTGGTTGGTTGACGCTGGATTTTGTTGGAAAAGCACCGATCCAGTAAGCAATTTGCCTCCAGCAGATGATAACAAATTCATCCCGTGTTGTTTGGTGCATCCCGTTATAAATTTATAATAATGGTCAGCGCCTATAAGTATTCCAACATCAGTGAGGCAGTCAGAATTTGTTTTATAATCTGCTAGCCTCATGCGGTTTCGTATTTCGCAGTGCGAGCTAATCCTGTGACCTGCAGGTCTGTAGGAAGTTTATCTAATACTACCGCTTGTATTTGACTAGTGGAAGATCCAAGTCTCACTAATACCTTAACTACTTGGTATTCACGAGGTCCACTATTAGTCAAGAAACCAGAAATATTTAATCTCACACTTTTGGCAGGTATTAATTTTAACTGCTCGACTAATTGTTGTGTAATGAAGGTTTTCTGTAATCCTTGATCAAAAAGACCTCTAGTGTTAACTCTAGATTTCCTGTTTATTAGTCTAAGTTGAGCTGTAGGCAGAGTGGTATTATTGCCTGACTCAGTAGCAAGTACATTTATTTCTTGATGTACCTTGCAATATTGTACTGTGGTAGAATTCGTGGAATTCTCTCCAGTTGTCATGGATTGGGTAGAGGTTTTTCTACATAAGGCATAGTGATGTACACCTTGGTTGCATCTACTGCATGAACGTAGTTGCACTACACATTTTTGGGGATCATGAGAGCCCATGCACTTGGTGCACCTGTGTATTTCTTGTAACCGTTTAATCCTGGTATTAAAGTTAGGATAAACTGAACATTGGTAGGTGGCATGCCCTTGACTACAAAACAGACATTTTCTCTCTCTGGTTGACTTTGTCTCTTTAGCAGACAAGTCATTGGTTACATCAGAAGGAGATACTGAATAACTACCTACATTACCACTCCTCTTTCCAGTAGACGGAGCAGTCCTAGTTTTATATTTATTAGACTTATTAAACCAAACCGTCGGTTTGGGTTTGACTGAAGTGTCTTATCTTTAATCTTAAAGATAATGGCATGGTTTAATCTTATCATGGGTCTTCAACCTGTTAACCGTTATCCTCAGTCCCTCGAATATTTGGTCAGGAGTGAGAAACTCGGTTGTATAGTGTGAGCTATATTCTCTGCTAAGATATTTCGAGGTAATTTCCTCTGCAAAAGTAACTTGATTGACCATTCTGAGGCTGGTATATCAACTTTAGTACCTAAGGCTTTCACTAGAGACTCTACTTCTAGCCTGAAGCTTTGAAGTGAATCTGGTCTGTTACTTGGTGCATTCAGATCTAGCAACTGGTAATAAAGGTTAGCTATACTCAACTCCTTGTTGCAATAGTTCAATTTCAGTAGCTTTATAGCTTCCTCATAATTACTCTCAGTGAGAGCTAGGTTACTTATGACCTTTTTAGCCTCTCCTTTGAGAAGACTAAGCAGGTATGAGAATTTAGAAATATTGTCAAGAAAAGATTTCTTATGTATATGAACTTCAAATGAAGTCCAAAAGTTGTCCCAATTTTCTGTATCCAGCCCTGTAAATGTAGGTAAGTCTAAAGTAGGTAAACGAACCTCAGGTAATTGGTTACTGGGTTGAGACATAGCATTATTTGTATTAGATTTAGATTGTGTTACCTGATTGGATAGCATGTAACGTCTATCTTGAGTCTCATCTTCATATCTGCTGTAAATATATCGAAATATCTGCTGTAATTCGATCCAATTCATCAGGATCAGTTTCTATGGTATTCAGTAGAGCAATATAAGACTGACTTGTAGATTTAACTTGATCAATTTTCAGATCAGCCACTCTCATTGATGTTTCTAATTGATAAGAATCAATGGGAGTTGCTTTAGATAAGTCCTCAGACTTGTTAATTAGTCTGGTTAAATGACCTTTCAGGCCAATATAGGTTCTCCTTAATTGTTCAGGAGTAGCCATGATGGGCTTAAGTCCAAACTTCATGGGATTTGAATAAGTATTACTAATGAAGCTTGGGTACTTGTTCATTGGTTGACAAGTAATATTAAATATAGCCTAATTTAAGGTGGCTAAATCATACTCTACCTCACTCAAGGTTAAATGTACCTACCTAACAACAAGTAGCTAGTTATTTTGAGCACTGCTTGAACTTCACCATTAACTTTCGTCTGGTTAGCTCTTCTATATCACCATTAGATGTAATGGTGATCATTCAGCAATACTCAAAATAGATACACACAAAATAATGAGTACAAGATGAAATAATATGGATATACTCTAATCAGAGTTATCTCAAAGTTTAATCCCACCCTTGATTGAGTCAGCACAAAGGGTATAATACATATACTACTTAACTAGCTCAAGTCTAGTTGTGATAATTTCTACCTAAGAAACTACAAATTTATTTAGTCTGTGTTTGTGCCAAATTCAGCACAATCACAGCCTAAATTTCTACTTAATAATATTGGTAAAGATTATTGTGGTGCAGTAATGTGAATATAGTTGTGCTGTATTTTTGTTTTTTTTTGGATTTTATAGTTTATAAGTGTGTACTTGCACACACAAGTGAACAAATATGTACAGTTAAATTTGGCTTGTTAGCCACAGCCGTTTGTGATAATTGATTGTGTTGATCAGTTTGTCAAATACGTGTGACCTAGATTCACCTGACAGGTGTACACCATCTCTTGCCAGGTTTTGTCTATATGGTCTGGCTGTAAATTGGAAATAAGTGGCATCCAATCTCACTCGTTTTTTCAGCCTGAAGTTTATGTATTTGGCAGCTCTCTGGTAGTATTCTGGGGTTACTCCCCAACGATTATCTTGACTTGGTTGGCGAGGTTCCACTAATGTGAATACTACCGAATTGCTGATGAGCTTAAATGAAGAAATTATGGCTTTAAGGTGATTGATCACCTCAGCTGGATGACGAGTAGGATGGATGTCATTACCACCTAAGTAAAGAATGGTTAGATGGTGAGGCCACTCTAACGCAGGTGATAGTGTGGAATTGTTATAAAAGTTATGAGCTGTTGCTCCTGGTGACCTAAAGATTCTTACTTCAGTATGAGGTATAGGTCTAAGTGTTGTGGGTAATTAACTGTGTCCCACGAGTGCTACCTTATACATGAGGTGTAAGTAGCAATGACTTGGTGTGACTTAGGCTAACCTATGTGTTACGCTGTTGGTAGACACAATTAATTAAAATGGTTAGTCTAGACTACTTCACACGGTGATTAGTTATTACTAATTAGTATGTATATTTATATTTTATGTTTATCCGGTTCGATAAGGACCATAATGTGGGACATTTGGGGCTTGACTCTATTTATTAAAGTAATGAAATCAATTACGAAGGACCACCCGCTTTTATAGAAAAGAGGGAAACTAATAAAAAGTGATCATTAGAAATTCCAGGACGAACCAGTGTCTATGGCTAAATATTAGGAAGTATAATCACTTAAATAATTAATGGGCTGTATAGATAATTAACTTGAATCAAAGCCTCAAACACCTACATTGGGGGGGTTATTGCTAGAACTTCATATACGTCTAGGAACTAGTGTGGTTCGTGCACCAGTCCAATGTGTAATAACTAATCTTATGACCAAATTAAAGAAATCTATAGAAGATTGTCACCAGTAATTATAAGGATCATTAACATCAGAAATTAATAATTCTAATAAACACGTATTATCTCCAGTGTACACAGCATCCAATTAAATGATAGGATAAAAGTAATGAAATTTGAATAAAGAAATGAATACGAAAAGTCTTAGCTTTAAGACGATTTCAATGACTTCATTTACGAATCATCCTCGGGATCTCCGGAATTCCTCGTAGAACACTGGGAGATGAATAACACAGGTAAGGTAACAGCTCGTGGATTCCTCACACGCGAGCTGTAATTTAAGGGATATTACGTAGCATTGAACTAGGCTACTGAAATATCTATATTCATGGAAATAGAAAATATATTAATTATAATGCTAACGTGGGTTTTGTTTAGGTTGCTCGATGTAACGACAAGCTACCC
The DNA here is from genome assembly GCF_040958095.1 of Procambarus clarkii. Taxonomy (NCBI): domain Eukaryota; kingdom Metazoa; phylum Arthropoda; class Malacostraca; order Decapoda; family Cambaridae; genus Procambarus; species Procambarus clarkii. The sequence continues at coordinate 51,055,308 of NC_091162.1, read as the reverse complement.
CGACATATACAATCTCTAATGATGCATCAAAAGGAAATTATATATACTTAGCTAAGGGTACAGATTATGTTGAGGCTTGCCGAAACCGCGTCCCAAGCTTCACTCTCACAATGGCTGACACGTGGTTGATAGCTTGGCTTGAATGTCGACGCGTTTTAGTTGGCCGATCACGACAGATCACGTAGAATAATATTAACTAGTTCTGTGATGAGTATCAGGGTAATTCTTGCTGACAACTTCACCGTAACGTGTCCCAGACTCTGACACTAAGACCTTGTTGCTCAATTCCGCAACGCGAGACTTCACGCCGCACTCTGGCGTCTTGTCCTCTCCACACCACAATGGCGTCTCCCTTTCAACCCGCTAGCGTCCCGCATTCGCCACAGAAATTATTTATCACGAATAATATTATTTATCGTAATTGTGGCTGAAATGCTTTAATAAAGACTGGGTTGTAATTCTATGGAGTTAAATATTATTACTTTCTCGTCTTATGGTAGTAAACAAGAAATGGATAAGATTTTAGTTTTCTCCATGGCATTTACGCGTGACGGTAAATTCATTACTTGATAATAATTGTAACTGAAAACTCTCGATTTGGAATTATTTGTGAGTTATGTTATCCATAAATAACTATCACACGGAATACTGATGATTTTAGAGAATCTTCTTCTTCTTCTTGTTGATAGTAGGAGCAGTTTGCATGAAGGGTTTGTCCTCCCGATGACTGCACCAGTACTGATGTTGTTGGACGCGTTTATGTTCAAGATGATCGGAGCTACCAAGGTGCTTGTTGCGTTGTGCTGTAGATAGAGGAACGGTGATTAAAACAGAGGTGTGTGTTAGAGGGAGACTTGCCGCACCGTAGGGCGGTGTGTTGTGTTTATGGCGTCAGCTGATCCTTGGTGTTGCGACGAGGTAGTTGTTTTCTGTGTTTAGCTGTTGGTGGCGCCAGGTATAAATGTGGCGCGGGTCAGATGTGACCCAATTTGTTGGTCGATTGGAGATATTTAGCCAGTGCTTTGACTATTTGGTATTTTTCTTGTGACGAGTGGTCACCGCCTCCTAATATATGCTCGATGGTGAAGGGTATTTTAAGTGCGATAAAGACTTGTTTGAAATTTACTCTGGCACTATAATGTCGGAAGCAGTGCAGGAGATAGTGTTCGACTGTTTCAGGCAGCTGACAGTGAGTACAGAGTTCGTTGATGTCTGTTCTGTACGTAGAGCTGTGTGCTGCTAGTTTGGTGTGTCCCAGCCTTAATCTGGTCATCGTTACATCAATTTCTCTGCTTTTATATCGGACATGTTTCCAAGTTTCCCATTTCTTTTTAATGGACCCATAGTGCAAAGGTGAGCATAACGTTTTCCAGTTTGTTGCAAAATCCTGGGAGATGGTATCTTTGAAGGCTCCTTTACGTGCAACATGGGGAATTGGATGACGGGTGAGGTGAAGCGTGTCGTGCATCGCTTTGGCTAGTTGGTCTACAAGTTCATTATGGAGAATACCACAATGTGCTGGGACCCATTGGATAGAGGTGTCATAACCGTTCAATTGATGTTTGTGAAGAAGTTGAAGGCATGGGTAGACAATCTCCTTGCATGTTTTCGAAGAGTACGAAATTGCTTGAATCGCGCTCTTGGAGTCACTACAGATTGTATATATCCCAACTGGTAATGTTGTGATGATTTGGAGAGCGTGATACAAGGCATATAATTCCGCTGTGAAAATAGATAGTTGGTTTGGTAACCGCCATCCCTGCTTGAGATGGTATTCCGGTATCCATACAGCGCAAGTGACCGAGGGTACGTTGTTCATGAAGATGCGAGACCCATCTGTGTAAATCTCTGTGGTATTTGGAATCACATTCAATTCTCTAACACACTGGATATAAATATGTTTAATTAGGTAGAATTTGACGCAATACTGGCGCTTGGTTTCGTAAGAATTCCAGTATTCTTATACATATATAATAATTAGTTCATGTGAACTCTACTGTTAGTAAATTTTAGTAACTACAGTAATTAGTATATTTTAATACTAGTTTATAATAATACAATAGTATTGAATTAGTGTTGGAAATTTCCAACAACTACCCTTGACATGGTTTTCACTTCCCTTGGTGTGGTGCTCACTACCCTTGGCGTAATGTTCACTACTCTTGGCATGGTGTTCACTTCCCTTGGTGTGGTGTTCACTACCCATGACGTGGTATTCACTACTCTTAGAGTGGGGTTCACTACCCATGACGTGGTGTTCACTACTCTCTGCATGGTGTTCACTACCCATGACGTGGTGTTCACTACTCTTTGCGTGGTGTTCACTACCCTTTGCATGGTGTTCACTACCCTTGGTGTGGTGTTTACTAACCTTGGCGTGGTGTTCACTACCCTAAGCATGTTTTTCACTAACCTTGACGTGGTGTTCACTACCCTTGCCGTGGTGTTCACTACCCTTTGTGTGGTGTTCACTACCCTTGGTGTGGTGTTCACTATCCTTGACGTGGTGTTCACAACCCTTGGTGTGGTGTTCATTACCCTTGGCGTAGTGTTCACTACCCTTTGCATGGTGGTCACTACCCTTGACCTGGTGTTCACTACCCTTGGTGTTATGTTCAGTACCCTTCGCGTGGTGTTCACTACCCTTAGCGTGGTGTTCACTACCCATGGCGTTTTGTTCACTACCCTTGGCATGTTGTTCACTACCCTTGGCGTGGGGTTCATTACCCTTAGCGTGGTGTTCACTACCCTTGGCATGGTGTTCACTTCCCTTTGCATGGTGTTCACTACCCTTCGCTTGGTATTTACTAACCTTGGCGTGGTGTTCACTACCCTTGGCACGGTGTTCACTACCCTTCATTTGGTGTTCACTACTTTTGGCGTGGTGTTCACTACTTTTGGCGTGGTGTTCACTACCCACGACGAGGTGTTCACTATCCTTGGCGTGGTGTTAACTATCCTTAGCGTGGTGTTCACTACCTTTGGTGTGGTGTTCACTATCCTTCGCGTGGTGTTCATTATCCTTGGTGTGGAGTTCACTATCCTTAGCGTGATGTTCACTATCCTTGGCGTGGTGTTCACTATCCTTGGCGTGGTGTTCACTGAACTAGGCGTGGTGTTCACTATCCTTGGCGTGGTGTTCACTATCCTTCGCGTGGTGTTTATTATCATTGGCGTGGTGTTCACTATCCTTTGCGTGGTGTTCACTATCCTTAGCGTGGTGTTCACTATCCTTAGCGTGGTGTTCATTACCCTTGGTGTGGTGTTCACAATCCTTAGCGTAGTGTTTATTATCCTTGGCGTGGTGTTCACTATCGTTGGCGTGGTGTTCACTACCATTGGTGTGGTGTTCACTATCCTTGGCGTAGTGTTCACTATCCTTGTGTGGTGTTCACTCTCCTTGGCGTGGTGTTCACTATCCTTGGCGTGGTGTTCACTATCCTTGGCGTTGTGTTCACTAATCTTGGCGTGGTGTTCACTGAACTTGGCGTGGTGTTCACTATCCTTGGAGTGGTGTTCACTATCCTTAGCGTGGTGTTCACTATCCTTAGCGTGGAGTTCACTATCCTTGGAGTTGTGTTTACTATCCAAGGCGTGGTGTTCACTATCCTTGGCGTAGTGTTCACTCTCCTTAGCGTGGTGTTCACTATCCTTAGCGTGGTGTTCACAACCCTTACTGTGGTATTCACTACCCTTGGCGTGGTGTTCACTACCCTTAGCGTGATGTTCACTGAACTTGTCGTGGTGTTCACTACCCATGGCATGGTGTTCACTACCCATGGCGTGGTGTTGACTACCCTTGGCATGTTCTTCACTACCCTTGACGTGGTGTTCACTACCCATGGCATGGTGTTCACTACTCTTGGCGTGGTGATCACTACCCTTCGTTTTCTTGCATTTTGTTTTGTACTAAAAATAATCGAATTTAGCAATATTTTGACATTTATCATCCCCTTTTCCTCTAAGTGATTTTCACAAAATATCATTGAATTAGGCAATATTTTGCCAATTTTCCACGTTTTTGTGAATTTTCAGTTTATTGTTAATAATTCATTATATATACGATAAAAATGATGCAAACACATAACTGATTAGAAAATAACCTTAAACACTTCATTTTCAATCAACTATTTGTTTCTCGTTTAAATACTGAGTAAGATGATGAAAAGGGGAGAAGTTTTGTTTTTATTGCATATATCGACGTTTCAGCCGGATTAGAGCGGTTTTACGTGTTCATCTTCCATTCGTAATATAAACGGAAAATCAGGAACATTTTAGTTAATTCTAATGAAAACACATTGATTTTTATCATTTGTATTGGAAACAACATCTTTATATGTCTTTTCTAGGATCTAAATAATACGAAACCTCGCTCTATGATTTGAAGTTAAAATTCTCAAATTTGGTAATATAGCGATTTTTTTCACGTTTTTCATGTATTGTGATTGTACGTAAATATATTCGCTTATACCAATATTTCGATAATTCTTCAAGTTTTTTAACGATATGTGATTTGGATTTCAAATCTCAGAATTTCGCAAATTTTGCATTTAAAGCAAGTTTTCTTGCATTTTGTTTTGTACTAAAAATCATCGAATTTAGCAATATTTTGACGTTTAATATCCCCTTTTCCTTTAAGTGATTTTAGCAAAATATCATCGAATTAGGCCGAATATTTGGCCGTTTTTCCACGTTTTTGTGAATTTTCAGTTTATTGGTATTAATTCATTAAATATACAATAAAAATTATGCAAACATAATTGATTAGAAATTAACCTTAAATACTTAATTTTCAATCAACTATTTGTTTCTCGTTAAAAAACTGAGTAAGATATTGAAAAAGCGAGAAGTTATGTTTTTATTGCATATATCGACGTTTCAGCCGTATTAGAGCGGTTTTACGTGTACGTCTTCAATCGGTAATATAAACGGAAAATCAGGAACATTTTAGTTAATTCTAATGAAAACACATTGATTTTTATCATTTGTATTGGAAACAACATTTTTATGTCTTTTCTAGGATCTAAAAAATACGAAACCTCGCTTTATGATTCGAATTAAAAATCTTCAAAGTTGGTAAAATAGAGACTTTTTTCACGTTTTTCATGTAGTGTCACTTTACGTAAATGTATTCGTTTTTACCAATATTTCGATACTACTTCATGTTTTCTCACGATATGTGATTTGGCCTTCAAATCTCAGAATTTCGCAAATTTTTCATTTTTAAGCAAGTTTTTTTGCATTTTGTTTTGTACTAAAAATCATCGAATTTAGCAATATTTTGACGTTTGTCATCCCCTTTTCCTTTATGTGATTTAAACAAAATATCATCGAATTAGGCAATATTTTGCCGTTTTCCACGTTTTTGTGAATTTTCAATTTATTGGTATTATTATATATGATAAAAATGATGCAAACACATAATTGACTAGAAAAAACATTAAATACTTCATTTTCAATCAACTATTTGTTTCTCGTTAAAATACTGAGTAAGATATTGAAAAGGGGAGAAGTTGTGTTTTTATTGCATATATCGACGTTTCAGCCGGATTAGAGCGGTTTTACGTGTACCTCTTCCATCGGTAATATAAACGGAAATTCAGGAACATTTTAGTTAATTCTAATGAAAACACATTGATTTTTATCATTTGTATTGGAAACAACATCATAATATGTTTTTTCTATGATCTAAATAATACGAAACCTCGCTTTATGATTTGAAGTTAAAATCCTCAAATTTGGTAATATAGCGATTTTTGTCACGTTTTTCATGTAGTGTGATGGTATGTAAATATATTCGTTTTTACCAATATTTCGATAATTCTTCATGTTTTCTCACGGTATGTGATTTGGCTTTCAAATCTCAGGATTTCGAAAATTTTGCATATTAAGCAAGTTTTCTTGCATTTTGTTTTGTACTAAAAATCATCGAATATAGCAATATTTTGACGTTTATCATCCCCTTTTCCTCTAAGTGATTTTCACAAAATATCATCGAATTAGGCAAAATTTTGCCATTTTTCCACGTTTTTGTGAATTTTCAGTTTATTGGTATTAATTCATTATATATACGATAAAATTATGCAAACACATAATTGATTAGAAATTAACCTTAAATACTTCATTTTCAATCAACTATTTGTTTCTCGGTAAAATACTGAGTAAGATATTGAAAAGGGGAGAAGTTCTGTTTTATTGCATATAATTACGTTTCAGCCGGATTAGAGCGGTTTTACGTGTACATCTTCCATCGGTAATATAAACGGAATATCAGGAACATTTTAGTTAATTCTAATGAAAACACATTGATTTTTATCATTTGTATTGCAAACAACATCTTTATATGTCTTTTCTAGAGTCTAAATAATACAAAACCTTGCTTTATGATTTAAAGTATGATTTCCTCAAATTTGGAAAAATAGCGATTTTTCACGTTTTTCATGTAGTGGACATTACGTAAATATATTCGTTTTTACCAATATTTCGATACTACTTCATGTTTTCTCACGATATGTGATTTTGCCTTCAAATCTCCGAATTTCGCAAATTTTGCATTTTTAAGCAAGTTTTCTTACGTTTTGTTTTGTACTAAAAATCATCGAATTTAGCAATATTTTGACGTTTAATATCCCCTTTTCCTTTAAGTGATTTTAGCAAAATATCATCGAATTAGACGGAATATTTTGCCGTTTTTCCACGTTTCTGTGATTTTTCAGTTTATTGGTATTAATTTATTAAATATACGATAAAAATGATGCAACCACATAATTGATTAGAAATTAACTTAATTCTTCATTTCAATCAACTATTTGTGTCTCGTTAAAAAACTGAGTAAGATATAGAAAAAGCGAGAAGTTATGTTTTTATTGCATATATCGACGTTTCAGCCAGATTAGAGCGGTTTTACGTGTATGTCTTCAATCGGTAATATATACGGAAAATCAGGAACATTTTAGTTAATTCTAATGAAAACACATTGATTTTTATCATTTGTATTGGAAACAACATTTTTGTCTTTTGTAGGATCTAAAAAATACGAAACCTAGCTTTATGATTTGAAGTAAAAATCCTCAAATTTATAATATAGAGACTTTTTTCACGTTTTTCATGTAGTGTGACATTACGTAAATGTATTCGTTTTACCAATATTTCGATACTACTTCATGTTTTCTCACGATATGTGAGAAATCCTTCAAATCTTAGAATATCGCAAATTTTTCATTTTTAAGCAAGTTTTCTTGCATTTTGTTTTGTACTAAAAATAATCGAACTTAGCTATATTTTGACCTTTGTCATCCCCTTTCCTTTATGTGATTTAAATAAAATATCATCGAATTAGGCAATATTTTGCCGTTTTCCACGTTTTTGTGAATTTTCAGTTTATTGGTATTACTTCATTATATATACGATAAAAATGATGCAAACACATAATTGATTAGAAAAAAACTCAAATACTTCATTTTCAATCAACTATTTGTTTCTCGTTAAAATACTGAGTAAGATATTGAAAAGGGGAGAAGTTTTGTTTTTATTAGATATATCGACGTTTCAGCCGGATTAGAGCGGTTTTACGTGTACATCTTCCATCGGTAATATAAACGGAAAATCAGGAACATTTTAGTTAATTCTAATGAAAACACATTGACATTTATCATTTGTATTGGAAACGACATTTTTTATGTCTTTTCAGGAACATTTTTGTTAATTCTAATAAATACACATTGATTTTTATCATTTGTATAGGAAACAACATTTTCATATGTCTTTTCTAGGATCTAAATAATACGAAACCTCGCTTCATGATTTGAAGTTAAAATCCTCAAGTTTGGTAATATAGCGATTTTTTTCACGTTTTTCATGTAGTGTGACTTTATGTAAATATATTCGTTTTACCAATCTTTCGATACTACTTCATATTTTCTCATGATATATGATTTGGCTTTCATATCTCAGAATTTCGCATATTTTGCATTTTAAGCAAGTTTTCTTGCGTTTTGTTTTGTACTAAAATACATTGAATTTGGCAATATTTTGACGTTTATCATCCTCTTTTCCTTTATGTAATTTAAACAAAATATCATCGAATTAGGCAATATTTTGCAGTTGTTCCACGTTTATGTGAATTTTCAGTATATTGTTATTAATTCATTATATATACGATAAAAATTAAATTTATTCAATGCAAAACTACAGGACTGCAAAACTGCAAAACTTTGCATCATACGATGATGATGATGCAAAATTGATTAGAAATTAACATTAAATACTTAAATTTCAATCAACTATTTGTTTCTCGTTAAAAAAACTGAGAAAGATATTGAAAAAGCGAGAAGATATGATTTTATTGCATATATCGACGTTTCAGCCGGATTAGAGCGGTTTTACGTGTACATCTTCCATCGGTAATATAAACGGAATATCAGGAACATTTTAGTTAATTCTAATGAAAACACATTGATTTTTATCATTTGTATTGGAAACAACATTTTTGTCTTTTCTAGGATCTAAAAAAATACGAAACCTCGCTTTATGATTTGAAGTAAAAATCCTCAAATTTGGTAATATAGAGACTTTTTTCACGTTTTTCATGTAGTGTGACATTACGTAAATGTATTCGTTTTACCAATATTTCGATACTATTTCATGTTTTTTCACGATATGTGATTTGGCCTTCAAATCTTAGAATATCGCAAATTTTTCATTTTTAAGCAAGTTTTCTTGCATTTTGTTTTGTACTAAAAATCATCGAACTTAGCAATATTTTAACGTTTGTCATCCCCTTTCCTTTATGTGATTTAAACAAAATATCATCGAATTAGGCAATATTTTGCCGTTTTCCACGTTTTATGTGAATTTTCAGTTTATTGGTATTACTTCATTATATATACGATAAAAATGATGCAAACACATAATTGATTAGAAAAAACCTCAAATACTTCATTTTCAATCAACTATTTGTTTCTCGTTAAAATACTGAGTAAGATATTGAAAAGGGGAGAAGTTTTGTTTTTATTGGATATATCGACGTTTCAGCCGGATTAGAGCGGTTTTACGTGTACATCTTCCATCGGTAATATAAACGGAAAATCAGGAACATTTTAGAGTATTTTAATGAAAACACATTTATTTTTATCTTTTTTATTGGAAACAACATCTTTATATGTCTTTTCTAGGATCTAAATAATATGGAACCTCGCTTTATGATTTAAAGTTAAAATCCACAAATTTGGTAATATAGCGATTTTTTTCACGTATTTCATGTAGTGTGATTGTATGTAAATATACTCGTTTTACCAATATTTCGATAATACTTCATGTTTTCTCACGATATGTGACTTGGCTTTAAATATGAGAATTTCGCATACTATGGCATTTTTAAGCAAGTTTTCTTACGTTTTGTTTTGTACTAAAAATCATTGAATTTAGCAATATTTTGACGTTTACCATCCTCTTTTCCTTTATGTGATTTAAACAAAATACCCTCGAATTAGGCAATATTTTGCCGTTTTTCACGTTTTTGTGAATTTTCAGTTTATTGGTATTAATTCATTAAATATACGATAAAAATTATGCAAACACATAATTGATTAGAAATTAACCTTAAATACTTCATTTTCAATCAACTATTTGTTTCTCGGTAAAATACTGAGCAAGATATCGAAAAGGGGAGAAGTTTTGTTTTTATTGCATATATCGACGTTTCAGCCCAACTAGAGCGGTTTTACGTGTACATCTTCCATCGGTAATATAAACAGAAAATCAATAATATTTTAGTTAATTCTAATGAAAACACATTGATTTTTATCTTTTGTATTGGAAACAACATTTATATGTTTTTTCAGGAACATTTTTGTTAATTCTAATAAAAACACATTGATTTTTATCATTTGTATTGGAAACAACATTTTTATATATCTTTTCTAGGATCTAAATAATACGAAACCTCGCTTTATGATTTAAAGTTAAAATCCTCAAGTTTGGTAATATAGCGATTTTTTTCACGTTTTTCATGTAGTGTGACTTTACGTCAATATATTCGTTTTACCAATCTTTCGATACTACTTCATATTTTCTCATGATATGTGATTTGGCTTTCAATTCTCAGAATTTCGCAAATTTTGCATTTTAAGCAAGTTTTCTTGCGTTTTGTTTTGTATTAAAATTATTGAATTTAGCAATATTTTGACGTTTATCATCCTCTTTTCCTTTATGTAATTTAAACAAAATATCATCGATTTAGGCAATATTTTGCAGTTTTTCCACGTTAATGTGAATTTTCAGTTTATTGTTATTAATTCATTATATATACGATAAAAATGATGCAAACTGCACAACTGCAAAACTTGGCATCATACGATGATTATGGTGCAAAATTGATTAGAAATTAACATTAAATACTGCATTTTGAATCAACTATTTGTTACTCGTTAAAAAAATGAGTAAAATATTGAAAAAGCAAGAGGTTATGTTTTTATTGCATATATCGACGTTTCAGCCGGATTAGAGCGGTTTTAGGTGTACATCTTCCATCGGTAATATAAACGGAAAATCAGGAACATTTTAGTTAATTCTAATGAAAACACATTGATTTTTATCATTTGTATTGGAAACAACATTTTTATGTCATTTCTAGGATCTAAAAAATACGAAACCTCGCTCAATGATTTGAAGTAAAAATCCTCAAATTTGGTAATATAGAGACTTTTTCACGTTTTTCATGTAGTGTCACTTTACGTAAATGTATTCGTTTTTACCAATATTTCGATACTACTTCATGTTTTCTCACGATATGTGATTTGGCCTTCAAATCTCAGAATTTCGCAAATTTTTCATTTTTAAGCAAGTTTTCTTGCATTTTGTTTTGTACTAAAAATCATCGAATTCAGCAATATTTTGACGTTTATCATCCCCTTTTCCTTTAAGTGATTTTAACAAAATAAGAGAGGAATGCAGAAGCTAAAGAGAATGATGCAGAGGCTTAAGAGAGTGATGCAGAGGGTCAAGAGAGTGATAGAGAGGCTCAAGAGAGTGAGTGATACAGAGGCTCAGGAGAGTGATGCAGAGGATCAAGAGAGGGAAGCAGAGGCTTAAGAGAGTGATGCAGAGGCTCAAGAGAGTGATTCAGAGGCTTAAGAGAGTGATGCAGAGGCTTAAGAGAGTGATGCAGAGGCTTAAGAGAGTGATGCAGAGGCTCAAGAGAGGGATGTAGAGGCCCAAGAGAGGGATGCAGAGGCTGAAGAGAGGGATGCAGAGGCTTAAGAGAGGGATGCAGAGGCTTAAGAGAGTGACGCAGAGGCTGAAGAGAGTGATGCGGAGGCTGAAGAGAGTGTTGCAGAGGCTTAAAGGAGGGATGCAGAGGCTCAAGAGAGGGATGCAGAGGCTTAAGAGAGTGATGCAAAGGCTGAAGAGAGTGCTGCAGAGGCTTAAGAGAGGGATGCAGAGGCTCAAGAGAGTGAGGCAAAGGCTCAAGAGAGTGATGCAGAGGCTTAAGAGAGGGATGCAGAGGCTCAAGAGAGGGATGTAGAGGCTCAAGAAAGTGATGCAGAGGCTCAAGAGAGTGATGCAGAGGCTGAAGAGAGTGATGCAGAGGGTTAAGGGAGTGATGCAGAGGTTCAAGGGAATGATGCAGGGGCTCAAGAGAATGATGCAAAGGCTTAAGAGAGGGATGCAGAGGATCAAGAGGTTGATGCAGAGGCTTAAGAGAGGAATGCAGAGGCTGAAGAGAATGATGCAGAGGCTTTAGAGAGGGATGCAGAGGATTACGAGAGTGATTCAGAGGCTCAAGAGAGTAATGCAGAGGCTCAAGAGAGTGATAGAGAGGCTCAAGAGAGTGATGCAGAGGCTCAAGAGAGTGATGCAGAGGATCAAGAGAGGGGAGCAGAGGCTTAAGAGAGTGATGCAGAGGCTCAAGAGAGTGATTCAGAGGCTTAAGAGAGTGATGCAGAGGCTTAAGAGAGTGATGCAGAGGCTTAAGAGAGGGATGCAGACGCTCAAGAGAGGGATGTAGAGGCCCAAGAGAGGGATGCAGAGGCTGAAGAGAGGGATGCAGAGGCTCAAGTGAGGGATGCAGAGGCACAAGAGAGGGATGCAGTGGCTCTTGCGAATGATGCAGAGGCTCAAGAAAGGGATGCAGAGACTTAAGAGAGTGATGCAAAGGCTCAAGAGAGGGATGCAGAGGCTCATGAGAGGGATGCAGGAGTTCAAGAGAGGGATGCAGCGGCTCAAGAGAGAGATTCAGAGGCTTACGAGAGTGATGCAGAGGCTTAAGAGAGTGATGCAGAGGCTTAAGAGAGGGATGCAGGGGCTCAAGAGAGAGATGCAGAGGCTCAAGAGAGGAATGTAGAGGCACAAGAGAGGGATGCAGAAGCTCTTGAGAGGGACGCAGTGGGTTAAGAGAGGGATGCAGTGGCTTAAAAGAGTGATGCAAAGGCTCAGGAGAGGGATGCTGAGGCTCATGAGAGGGATGCAGGAGTTCAAGAGAGTGAAGCAGAGGCTCAAGAAAGGGATGCAGAGGCTTAAGAAAGTGATGCAGAGGCTCAAAAAATGGATGCAGAGGCATAAGAGAGTGATGCACAAGCTGAAGAGAGTGTTGCAGAAGCTTAAGAGAAGGATGTAGAGGCTCAAGAGAGTGATGGAAAGGCTGAAGAGATTGATGCAGAGGCTGAAGAGAGTGTTGCTGAGGCTTAAGAGCGGGATGCAGAGGCTCAAGAGAGGGATGCAGAAGCTTAAGAGAGTGATGCAGAGGCTGAAGAGATGGTTGCAGAGGCTTAAGAGATGGATGCAGGCCGCTCAAGAGAGAGATGTACAGGCTCACGAGAGTGATGTAGAGGCTCAAGAGAGTGATGCAGAGGCTGAAGAGAGAGATGCAGAGGCTTAAGGGAGTGATGCAGAGGTTCAAGAGAATGATGCAGAGGCACAAGAGAATGATGTAGAGGCTTAAGAGAGGGATGCAGAGGTTCAGGAGAATGATGCATGGGCTTAAGAGAATGATGCAGAGGCTTAGGTGAGGGATGCAGAGGATAAAGAGATTGATGCAGAGGCTTAAGAGAGGAATGCAGAGGCTGAAGAAAATGATGCAGAGGCTTAAGAGAGGGATGCAGAGGCTTAAGAGAGTAATGCAGAGGCTCAAGAGAGTGATGCAGAGGATCAAGAGAGTGATAGAGAGGCTCAAGAAAGTGATGCAGAGGATCAAGAGTGGGAAGCAGAGGCTTAAGAGAGTGATGCAGAGGCTTCCGAGAGGGATGCAGAGGCTTAAGAGAGTGATGCAGAGGCTTACGAGAGGGATGCAGAGGCTTAACAGAGGGATGCAGAGGCTCAAGAGAGTGATTCAGAGGCTTAAGAGAGTGATGCAGAGGCTTAAGAGAGTGATGCAGAGGCTTAAGAGAGGGATGCAGACGCTCAAGAGAGGGATGTAGAGGCCCAAGAGAGGGATGCAGAGGCTGAAGAGAGGGATGGAGAGGCTCAAGTGAGGGATGCAGAGGCACAAGAGAGGGATGCAGAGGCTCTTGCGAATGATGCAGAGGCTCAAGAAAGGGATGCAGAGACTTAAGAGAGTGATGCAAAGGCTCAAGAGAGGGATGCAGAGGCTCATGAGAGGGATGCAGGAGTTCAAGAGAGGGATGCAGCGGCTCAAGAGGGAGATTCAGAGGCTTACGAGAGTGATGCAGAGGCTTAAGAGAGTGATGCAGAGGCTTAAGAGAGGGATGCAGAGGCTTAACAGAGGGATGCAGAGGCTCAAGAGAGTGATTCAGAGGCTTACGAGAGTGATGCAGAGAATCAAGAGAGTGATGCAGAGGCTGGAGAGAGTTATGCAGAGGCCTCAAGCGAGGGATTCAGAGGCTTAAGAGAGTGATGCAGAGGCTCAAGAGAGGGATGTAGAGGCTCATGAGAGTGATGGAAAGGCTCAAGAGAGTGATGCAGAGGCTTAAGAGAGTGTTGCAGAGGCATAAGAGAGGGATGCAGAGGCTCAAGAGAGGGATGCAGAGGCTCAAGAGAGGGATGCAGAGGCTCAAGAGAGTGATGCAGAGGCTGAAGAGAAAGATGCAGAGGCTTAAGGGAGTGATGCAGAAGTTCAAGAGAGTGATGCAGAGACACAAGAGAATGATGTAGAGGCTTAAGAGAGGGATGCAGAGGCTCAAGGGAATGATGCAGGGGCTCAAGAGAATGATGCAGAGGCTTAAGAGAGGGATGCACAGGATCAAGAGATTGATGCAGAGGCTTAAGAGAGGAATGCAGAGGCTGAAGAGAATGATGCAGAGGCTTAAGAGAGGGATGCAGAGGCTTAAGAGAGTGATTCAGAAGCTCAAGAGAGTGATGCAGAGGCTCAAGAGAGTGATAGAGAGGCTCAAGAGAGTGATGCAGAGGCTCATGAGAGTGATGCAGAGGATCAAGAGAGGGGAGCAGAGGCTTAAGAGAGGGATGCAGAGGCTCATGAGAGTGATGCAGAGGCTTAAGAGAGGGATGCAGGGGCTCATGAGAGGGATGCAGAGGCTCAAGAGAGGGGTGCAGGGGCTCAAGAGAGAGATGCAGAGGCTCAAGAGAGTGATTCAGAGGCTTACGAGAGTGATGCAGAGGTTTAAGAGAGTGATGCAGAGGCTTAAGAGAGGGATGCAGGGGCTCAAGAGAGGGATGCAGAGCCTCAAGAGAGAGGTGCAGGGGATCAAGAGAGGGATGCAGAGGCTCAAATGAGGAATGCAGAGGCACAAGAGAGGGATGCAGTGGCTTAAAAGAGTGATGCAAAGGCTCAGGAGAGGGATGCAGAGGCTCATGAGAGGGATGCAGGAGTTCAAGAGAGTGATGCAGAGGCTCAAGAAAGGGATGCAGAGGCTTAAGAAAGTGATGCAGAGGCTCAAAAAATGGATGCAGAGGCTTAAGAGAGTGATGCACAAGCTGAAGAGAGTGTTGCAGAGGCTTAAGAGAGGGATGTAGAGGCTCAAGAGAGTGATGGAAAGGCTCAAGAGATTGATGCAAAGGTTGAAGAGAGTGTTGCAGAGGCTTAAGAGAGGGATGCAGAGGCTCAGGAGAGGGATGCAGAGGCTTAAGAGAGTGATGTAGAGGCTGAAGAGAGTGTCGCAGAGGCTTAAGTGAGGGATGCAGAGGCTCAAGAGAGTGATGCAGAGGCTTACGAGATGGATGCAGCGGCTGAAGAGAGGGATGTAGAGGCTCAAGAGAGTGATGCAGAGGCTCATGAGAGTGATGCAGAGGCTGAAGAGAGTGTCGCAGAGGCTTAAGAGAGGGATGCAGAGGCTCAAGAGAGTGATGCAAAGGCTCAAGAGAGTGATGCAGAGGCTTAAGAAATGGATGCAGCGGCTGAAGAGAGGGATTCAGAGGCTTACGAGAGTGATGCAGAGGCTGGAGAGAGTTATGCAGAGGCCTCAAGAGAGGGATTCAGAGGCTTAAGAGAGTGATGCAGAGGCTGAAGAGAGTGTTGCAGAGGCTCAGGAGAGGGAGGAAGTGGCTGAGGAGAGTGGTGCAGAGGCTCAGGAGAGGGATGCAGAGGCTCAGGAGAGGGATGCAGAGGCTTAAGAGAGTGATGTAGAGGCTGAAGAGAGTGTCGCAGAGGCTTAAGTGAGGGATGCAGAGGCTCAAGAGAGTGATGCAGAGGCTTACGAGATGGATGCAGCGGCTGAAGAGAGGGATGTAGAGGCTCAAGAGAGGGATGCAGAGGCTCAAGAAAGGGATGCAGGAGTTCAAGAGAGTGATGCAGAGGCTCAAGAGAGGGATGCAGAGACTCAAGTGAGGGATGAAAGTGAGGTAATTACCTCAAGTGAGGTAATGTGATTACCTCAAGTGAGGTAATGAAAACACATTGATTTTTATCATTTGTATTGGAAACAATATCTTTATATGTCTTTTCTAGGTTCAAAATAATACGAAACCTCGCTTAATGATTTGAAGTTAAAATCCTCAAATTTGGAAAAATAGCAATTTTTTTCACGTTTTTCATGTAGTGTGATTGTACGTAAATATATTCGTTTTTACCAATATTTCGATACTACTTCATGTTTTCTCACGATATGTGATTTGGCCTTCAAATCTCAGAATTTTGCAAATTATTCATGTTTAAGCAAGTTTTCTTGCATTTTGTTTTGTACTAAAAATCATCGAATTTAGCAATATTTAGACGTTTGTCATCCCCTTTTCCTTTATGTGATTTAATCAATATATCATCGAATTAGGTAATATTTTGCAGTTTTCCACGTTTTTGTGAATTTTCAGTTTATTGTTATTAAATCATTATATATATACGATAAAAATGATGCAAACACAAAATTGATTAGAAAATAACAATAAATACTTCATTTTCAATCAACTATTTGTTTCTCGTTAAAAAACTGTATAAGATATTGAAAATGCGAGAAGTTCTGTTTTTATTGCATATATCGACGTTTCAGCCGGATTAGAGCGGTTTTACGTGTACATCTTCCATTGGTAATATGAACGGAAAATCAGGAACATTTTAGTTAATTCTATCTAAAACTCATTGATTTTTATCATTTGTATTGGAAACCACATTTTTTATGTCTTTTCAGGAACATTTTTGTTAATTCTAATAAATACACATTGATTTTTATCATTTGTATTGGAAACAACATTTTCATATGTCTTTTCTAGGATCTAAACAATACGAAACCTCGCTTTATGATTTGAAGTTAAAATCCCCAAGTTTGGTAATATAGCGATTTTTTCACGTTTTTCATGTATTGTGACTTTACGTAAATATATTCGTTTTACCAATCTTTCGATACTACTTCATATTTTCTCATGATATGTGATTTGGCTTTCATATCTCAGAATTTTGCATTTTAAGCAAGTTTTCTTGCGTTTTGTTTTGTACTAAAAATCATTGAATTTGGCAATATTTTGACGCTTATCATCCTCTTTTCCTTTATGTAATTTAAACTAAATATCATCGAAATAGGCAATATTTTGCAGTTTTTCAACGTTTATGTGAATTTTTAGTATATTGTTATTAATTCATTATATATACGATAAAAATGATGCAAACTGCAAAACGGCAAGACTGCAAAACTTTGCATCATACGATGATGATGATGCAAAATTGATTAGAAATTAACATTAAATACTTAAATTTCAATCAACTATTTGTTTCTCGTTAAAAAACAGAGTAAGATATTGAAAAAGCGAGAAGTTCTGTTTTTATTGCATATATCGACGTTTCAGCTGGACTAGAGCGGTTTTATGTGTTCATCTTCCATCGGTAATATAAACGGAATATCAGGAATATTTTGGAGTATTTTAATGAAAACACATTGATTTTTATCATTTGTATTGGAAACAACATCATTTTATGTCTTTTCCAGGATCTAAATAACACGAAATCTCGCTTTATGATTTGAAGTTAAAATCCTCAATATTGGTAATATAGCGATTTTTTTCACGTTTTTCATGTAGTGTGATTGTTCGTAAATATATTCGTTTTTACCAATATTTCGATAATTCTTCATGTTTTCTCACGATATGTAATTTGGCTTTCAAATCTCAGGATTTCGCAAATTTTGCATATTAAGCAAGTTTTCTTGCATTTTGTTTTGTACTAAAAATCATCGAATTTAGCAATATTTTGACGTTTAATATCCCCTTTTCCTCTAAGTGATTTTAGCAAAATATCATCGAATTAGGCCGAATATTTTGCTGTTTTTCCACGTTTTTGTGAATTTTCAGTTTATTCGTATTAATTCATTAAATATACGATAAAAATTATGCAAACACATAATTGATTAGAAATTAACCTTAAAAACTTCATTTTCAATCAACTATTTGTTTCTCGGTAAAAAACTGAGTAAGTTATTGAAAAGGGGAGAAGTTCTGTTTTTATTGCATATATCGACGTTTCAGCTGGATTAGAGCGGTTTTTCGTGTACATCTTCCATCGGTAATATAAACGGAAAATCAGGAACATTTTAGAGTATTTTAATGAAAACACATTCATTTTTATCATTTGTATTGGAAACAACATCTCTATATGTCTTTTCTAGGATCTAAATAATATGGAACCTCGCATTATGATTTGAAGTTAAAATCCTCTAATATGGTAATATATCGATTTTTTTCACGTTTTTCATGTAGTGTGATTGTACGTAAATATATTCATTTTTACCAATATTTCGATAATACTTCATATTTTCTCACGATATGTGACTTGGCTTTAAATCTGAGAATTTCGCAAATTATTGCATTTTTAAGCAAGTTTTCTTACGTTTTGTTTTGTACTAAAAATCATTGAATTTAGCAATATTTTGACGTTAATCATCCTCTTTTCGTTTATGTGATTTAAACAAAATACCATCGAATTAGGATATATTTTGCCGTTTTTCACGTTTTTGTGAATTATCAGTTTATTTGTCATTCATTCATTATATATACGATAAAAATGATGCAAACACATAATTGATTAGACATTAACATTAAATACTTCATTTTCAATCAACTATTTGTTTCTCGTTAAAAAACTGAGTAAGATATTGAAAAAGCGAGAAGTTATGTTTTTATTGCATATATTGACGTTTCAGCCGGATTAGAGCGGTTTTACGTGTACATCTTCAATCGGTAATATTAACTGAAAATCAGGAACATTTTAGTTAATTCTAACGAAAACACATTGATTTTTATCATTTGTATTGGAAACAACATTTTTATGTCTTTTCTAGGATCTAAATAATGCAAAACCTCGCTTTATGATTTGAAGTAAAAATCTTCAAATTTGGTAATATAGAGAATTTTTTCACGTTTTTCATGTAGTGTCACTTTGCGTAAATGTATTCGTTTTTACCAATATTTCGATACTGTTTCATGTTTTCTCACGATATGTGATTTGGCTTACAAATCTCAGTATTTCGCTAATTTTTCATTTATAAGCAAGATTTCTTGCATTTTGTTTTGTACTAAAAATCATCGAATTTAGCAATATTTTGACGTTTGTCATCCCCTATTCCTTTATGTGATTTCAACAAAATATCATCGACTTAGGCAATATTTTGCCGTCTTCCACGTTTTTGTGAATTTTCAGTTTATTGGTATTAATTCATTATATATACGATAAAAATGATGCAAACACATAATTGACTAGAAAAAACATTAAATACTTCATTTTCAATCAACTATTTGTTTCTCGTTAAAATACTGAGTAAGATATTGAAAAGGGGAGAAGTTCTGTTTTAATTGCATATATCGACGTTTCAGCCGGATTATAGCGATTTTACGTGTACATCTTCCATCGGTAATATAAACGGAAAATCAGGAACATTTTAGTTAATTCTAATGAAAACACATTGATTTTTATCATTTGTATTGGAAACAACATCATAATATGTCTTTTCTATGATCAAAATAATACGAAACCTCGCTTTATGATTTGAAGTTAAAATCCTCAAATTTGGTAATATAGCGATTTTTTCACGTTTTTCATGTAGTGTGACGGTACGTATATATATTCGTTTTTACCAATATTTCGATAATTCTTCATGTTTTCTCAGGATATGTGATTTGGCTTTCAAATCTCAGGATTTCGCAAATTTTGCATATTAAGCAAGTTTTCTTGCATTTTGTTTTGTACTAAAAATCATCGAATTTAGCAATATTTTGACGTTTATCATCCCCTTTTCCTCTAAGTGATTTTCACAAAATATCATCGAATTAGGCAATATTTTGCCAATTTTCCACGTTTTTGTGAATTTTCAGTTTATTGGTATTAATTCATTATATATACGATAAAAATTATGCAAACACATAATTGATTAGAAATTAACCTTAAATACTTCAGTTTCAATCAACTATTTGTTTCTCGGTAAAATACTGAGTAAGATATTGAAAAGGGGAGAAGTTTTGTTTTTATTGCATATATCGACGTTTCAGCCGGATTAGAGCGGTTTTACGTGTACATCTTCCATCGGTAATATAAACGGAATATCAGGAACATTTTAGAGTATTTTAATGAAAACACATTGATTTTTATAATTTGTATTGGAAACAACATCTTTATATGTCTTTTCTGGAATCTAAATAATACAGAACCTTGCTTTATGATTTGAAGTATGATTTCCTCAAATTTGGAAAAATAGCGATTTTTCACGTTTTTCATGTAGTGTGACATTACGTAAATATATTCGTTTTTACCAATATATCGATACTACTTCATGTTTTCTCACGATATGTGATTTTGCCTTCAAATCTCAGAATTTCGCAAATTTTGCATTTTTAAGCAAGTTTTCAATCAAAAAATCTTCGAATTTAGCAATATTTTGACGTTTGGCATCCCCCCTTTTCCTTTATGTGATTTACTCAAAATATCATCGAATTAGGCATTATTTTGCCGTTTTCCACGTTTATGTGAATTTTCAGTTTTTTGTTAATAATTCATTATATATACGATAAAAATGATGCAAACACATAACTGATTAGAAAATAACCTTAAACACTTAATTTTCAATCAACTATTTGTTTCTCGTTTAAATACTGAGTAAGATGATGAAAAGGGGAAAGTTTTGTTTTTATTGCATATATCGACGTTTCAGCCGGTTTAGAGCGGTTTTACGTGTTCATCTTCCATTGGTAATATAAACGGAAAATCAGGAACATTTTAGTTAATTCTAATGAAAACACATTGATTTTTATCATTTGTATTGGAAACAACATCTTTATATGTCTTTTCTAGAATCTAAATAATGCAAAACCTCGCTCTATGATTTGAAGTATGATTTCCTCAAATTTTGAAAAATAGCGATTTTTTCACGTTTTTCATGTAGTGTCACTTTACGTAAATGTATTCGTTCTTACCAATATTTCGTTACTACTTCATGTTTTCTCACGATATGTGATTTGGCCTTCAAATCTCAGAATTTTGCAAAGTTTGCATTTTTAAGCAAGTTTTCTTGCATTTTGTTTTGTACTAAAAATCATCGAAGTTAGCAATATTTTGACGTTTGTCATCTCCCCTTTTCCTTTATGTGATTTAATCAAAATATCATCGAATTAGACAATATTTTGCCGTTTTCCACGTTATTGAGAATTTTCAGTTTATTGTTAATAATTTATTATATATACGATAAAAATGATGCAAACACATAATTGATTAGAAAATAACCTTAAATACTTCATTTTCAATCAACTATTTGTTTCTCGGTAAAATACTGAGTAAGATATTAAAAAGGGGAGAAGTTCTGTTTTTGTTGCATATATCGACGTTTCAGCCGATTAGAGTGGTTTTACGTGTACATCTTCCATCGGTAATATAAACGGAAAATCAGGAACATTTTAGTTAATTATAATGAAAACACATTGATTTTTATCATTTGTATTGGAAACAACATCATTTTATGTCTTTTCCAGGATCTAAATAACACGAAACCTCGCTTTATGATTTGAAGTTAAAATCCTCAATTTTGGTAATATAGCGATTTCTTTCACGTTTTTCATGTAGTGTGATTGTTCGTAAATATATTCGTTTTTACCAATATTTCGATAATTCTTCATGTTTTCTCACGATATGTGATTTGGCTTTCAAATCTCTGGATTTCACAAATTTTGCATATTAAGCAAGTTTTCTTGCATTTTGTTTTGCACTAAAAATAATCGAATTTAGCAATATTTTGACGTTTATCATCCCCTTTTTCTTTAAGTTATTTTTGCAAAATATCATCGAATTAGACCGAATATTTTGCCGTTTTTCCACGTTTTTGTGAATTTTCAGTTTATTGGTATTAATTCATAAAATATACGATAAAAATTATGCAAACACATAATTGATTAGAAATTAACCTTAAATACTTCATTTTCAATCAACTATTTGTTTCTCGGTAAAATACTGAGTAAGATATTGAAAAGGGGAGAAGTTCTGTTTTTATCGCATATATCGACGTTTCATCTGGATAAGAGCGGTTTTACGTGTACATCTTCAATCGGTAATATAAACGGAAAATCAGGATCATTTTAGTTAATTCTAATGAAAACACATTGATTTTTATCATTTGTATTGGAAATAACATTGTTATGTCTTTTCTAGGATCTAAATAATGCAAAACATCGCTTTATGATTTGAAGTAAAAATCTTCAAATTTGGTAATATAGAGACTTTTTTCACGTTTTACATGTAGTGTGACTTTACATAAAGATATTCGTTTTTACCAATATTTTGATACTGCTTCATGTTTTCTCACGATATGTGATTTGGCCTTCAAATCTCAGAATTTCGCAAATTTTTCATTTTTAAGCAAGTTTTCTTGCATTTTGTTTTGTACTAAAAATCATCGAAGTTAGCAATATTTTCACGTTTGTCATCCCCCTTTTCCTTTATGTGATTTAATCAAAATATCATAGAATTACACAATATTTTGCCGTTTTCCACGTTTTTGTGAATTTTCAGTTTATTGGTATTAATTCATTATATATACGATAAAAATGATGCAAACACATAATTGACTAGAAAAAACATTAAATACTTCATTTTCAATCAACTATTTGTTTCTCGTTAAAATACTGAGTAAGATATTGAAAAGGGGAGAAGTTCTGTTTTAATTGCATATATCGACGTTTCAGCCGGATTATAGCGATTTTACGTGTACATCTTCCATCGGTAATATAAACGGAAAATCAGGAACATTTTAGTTAATTCTAATGAAAACACATTGATTTTTATCATTTGTATTGGAAACAACATCATAATATGTCTTTTCTATGATCAAAATAATACGAAACCTCGCTTTATGATTTGAAGTTAAAATCCTCAAATTTGGTAATATAGCGATTTTTTCACGTTTTTCATGTAGTGTGACGGTACGTATATATATTCGTTTTTACCAATATTTCGATAATTCTTCATGTTTTCTCAGGATATGTGATTTGGCTTTCAAATCTCAGGATTTCGCAAATTTTGCATATTAAGCAAGTTTTCTTGCATTTTGTTTTGTACTAAAAATCATCGAATTTAGCAATATTTTGACGTTTATCATCCCCTTTTCCTCTAAGTGATTTTCACAAAATATCATCGAATTAGGCAATATTTTGCCAATTTTCCACGTTTTTGTGAATTTTCAGTTTATTGGTATTAATTCATTATATATACGATAAAAATTATGCAAACACATAATTGATTAGAAATTAACCTTAAATACTTCAGTTTCAATCAACTATTTGTTTCTCGGTAAAATACTGAGTAAGATATTGAAAAGGGGAGAAGTTTTGTTTTTATTGCATATATCGACGTTTCAGCCGGATTAGAGCGGTTTTACGTGTACATCTTCCATCGGTAATATAAACGGAATATCAGGAACATTTTAGAGTATTTTAATGAAAACACATTGATTTTTATAATTTGTATTGGAAACAACATCTTTATATGTCTTTTCTGGAATCTAAATAATACAGAACCTTGCTTTATGATTTGAAGTATGATTTCCTCAAATTTGGAAAAATAGCGATTTTTCACGTTTTTCATGTAGTGTGACATTACGTAAATATATTCGTTTTTACCAATATATCGATACTACTTCATGTTTTCTCACGATATGTGATTTTGCCTTCAAATCTCAGAATTTCGCAAATTTTGCATTTTTAAGCAAGTTTTCAATCAAAAAATCTTCGAATTTAGCAATATTTTGACGTTTGGCATCCCCCCTTTTCCTTTATGTGATTTACTCAAAATATCATCGAATTAGGCATTATTTTGCCGTTTTCCACGTTTATGTGAATTTTCAGTTTTTTGTTAATAATTCATTATATATACGATAAAAATGATGCAAACACATAACTGATTAGAAAATAACCTTAAACACTTAATTTTCAATCAACTATTTGTTTCTCGTTTAAATACTGAGTAAGATGATAAAAAGGGGAAAGTTTTGTTTTTATTGCATATATCGACGTTTCAGCCGGTTTAGAGCGGTTTTACGTGTTCATCTTCCATTGGTAATATAAACGGAAAATCAGGAACATTTTAGTTAATTCTAATGAAAACACATTGATTTTTATCATTTGTATTGGAAACAACATCTTTATATGTCTTTTCTAGAATCTAAATAATGCAAAACCTCGCTCTATGATTTGAAGTATGATTTCCTCAAATTTTGAAAAATAGCGATTTTTTCACGTTTTTCATGTAGTGTCACTTTACGTAAATGTATTCGTTCTTACCAATATTTCGTTACTACTTCATGTTTTCTCACGATATGTGATTTGGCCTTCAAATCTCAGAATTTTGCAAAGTTTGCATTTTTAAGCAAGTTTTCTTGCATTTTGTTTTGTACTAAAAATCATCGAAGTTAGCAATATTTTGACGTTTGTCATCTCCCCTTTTCCTTTATGTGATTTAATCAAAATATCATCGAATTAGACAATATTTTGCCGTTTTCCACGTTATTGAGAATTTTCAGTTTATTGTTAATAATTTATTATATATTCGATAAAAATGATGCAAACACATAATTGATTAGAAAATAACCTTAAATACTTCATTTTCAATCAACTATTTGTTTCTCGGTAAAATACTGAGTAAGATATTAAAAAGGGGAGAAGTTCTGTTTTTGTTGCATATATCGACGTTTCAGCCGATTAGAGTGGTTTTACGTGTACATCTTCCATCGGTAATATAAACGGAAAATCAGGAACATTTTAGTTAATTATAATGAAAACACATTGATTTTTATCATTTGTATTGAAAACAACATCATTTTATGTCTTTTCCAGGATCTAAATAACACGAAACCTCGCTTTATGATTTGAAGTTAAAATCCTCAATTTTGGTAATATAGCGATTTCTTTCACGTTTTTCATGTAGTGTGATTGTTCGTAAATATATTCGTTTTTACCAATATTTCGATAATTCTTCATGTTTTCTCACGATATGTGATTTGGCTTTCAAATCTCAGGATTTCGCAAATTTTGCATATTAAGCAAGTTTTCTTGCATTTTGTTTTGCACTAAAAATAATCGAATTTAGCAATATTTTGACGTTTATCATCCCCTTTTCCTTTAAGTTATTTTTGCAAAATATCATCGAATTAGGCCGAATATTTTGCCGTTTTTCCACGTTTTTGTGAATTTTCAGTTTATTGGTATTAATTCATAAAATATACGATAAAAATTATGCAAACACATAATTGATTAGAAATTAACCTTAAATACTTCATTTTCAATCAACTATTTGTTTCTCGGTAAAATACTGAGTAAGATATTGAAAAGGGGAGAAGTTCTGTTTTTATCGCATATATCGACGTTTCATCTGGATAAGAGCGGTTTTACGTGTACATCTTCAATCGGTAATATAAACGGAAAATCAGGATCATTTTAGTTAATTCTAATGAAAACACATTGATTTTTATCATTTGTATTGGAAACAACATTGTTATGTCTTTTCTAGGATCTAAATAATGCAAAACATCGCTTTATGATTTGAAGTAAAAATCTTCAAATTTGGTAATATAGAGACTTTTTTCACGTTTTACATGTAGTGTGACTTTACATAAAGATATTCGTTTTTACCAATATTTCGATACTGCTTCATGTTTTCTCACGATATGTGATTTGGCCTTCAAATCTCAGAATTTCGCAAATTTTTCATTTTTAAGCAAGTTTTCTTGCATTTTGTTTTGTACTAAAAATCATCGAAGTTAGCAATATTTTCACGTTTGTCATCCCCCCTTTTCCTTTATGTGATTTAATCAAAATATCATCGAATTACACAATATTTTGCCGTTTTCCACGTTTTTGAGAATTTTCAGTTTATTGTTAATAATTCATTATATATACGATAAAAATGATGCAAACACATAATTGACTAGAAAAAACATTAAATACTTCATTTTCAATCAACTATTACTTTCTCGTTAAAATACTGAGTAAGATATTGAAAAGGGGAGAAGTTCTGTTTTTATTGCATATATCGACGTTTCAGCCGGATTAGAGCGGTTTTACGTGTACATCTTCCATCGGTAATATAAACGGAATATCAGGAACATTTTAGAGTATTTTAATGAAAACACATTGATTTTTATCATTTGTATTGGAAACAACATCATTATATGTCTTTTCTAGAATCTAAATAATACAAAACCTCGCTTTATGATTTGAAGTATGATTTCCTCAAATTTGGAAAAATAGCGATTTTTCACGTTTTTCATGTAGTGTGACATTACGTAAATATATTCGTTTTTACCAATATTTCGATACTACTTCATGTTTTCTCACGATATGTGATTTGGCCTTCAAATCTCAGAATTTCGCAAATTTTGCATTTTAAGCAAGTTTTCAATCAAAAAATCATCTAATTTAGCAATATTTTGACGTTTGTCATCCCCCCCTTTTCCTTTATGTGATTTAATCAAAATATCATCGAATTAGGCAATATTTTGCCGTGTTCCACGTTTTTGTGAATTTTCAGTTTATTGTTAATAATTCATTATATATACAAAAAAAATGATGCAAACACATAATTGATTAGAAAATAACCTTAAATACTTCATTTTCAATCAACTATTTGTTTCTCGTTAAAATACTGAGTAAGATATTGAAAAGGGGAGAAGTTCTGTTTTAATTGCATATATCGACGTTTCAGCCGGATTAGAGCGGTTTTACGTGTACATCTTCCATCGGTAATATACACGGAAAATCAGGAACATTTTAGTTAATTCTAATGAAAACGCATTGATTTTTATCATTTGTATTGGAAACAACATCTTTATATGTCTTTTCTAGGATCTAAATAATACGAAACCTCGCTCTATGATTTGAAGTTAAAATTCTCAAATTTGGTAATATAGCGATTTTTTTCACGTTTTTCATGTATTGTGATTGTACGTAAATATATTCGCTTATACCAATATTTCGATAATTCTTCATGTTTTCTCACGATATGTGATTTGGATTTCATATCTCAGAATTTCGCAAATTTTGCATTTAAAGCAAGTTTTCTTGCATTTTGTTTTGTACTAAAAATCATCGAATTTAGCAATATTTTGACGTTTAATATCCCCTTTTCCTTTAAGTGATTTTAGCAAAATATCATCGAATTAGGCCGAATATATGGCCGTTTTCCCACGTTTTTGTGAATTTTCAGTTTATTGGTATTAATTCATTAAATATACGATAAAAAATATGCAAACATAATTGATTAGAAATTAACCTTAAATACTTAATTTTCAATCAACTATTTGTTCCTCGGTAAAATACAGAGTAAGATATTGAAAAGAGGAGAAGTTCTGTTTTTATTGAATATATCGACGTTTCAGCTAAATTAGAGCGGTTTTACGTGTACATCTTCCATTGGTAATATAAACGGAAAATCAGGTACATTTTAGTTAATTCTAATGAAAACACATTGATTTTTATCATTTGTATTGGAAACAACATCTTTATATGTCCTTTCTAGGATCTAAATAAGACAAAACCTCCCTCAATGATTTGAAGTTAAAATCCTCAAATTTGGTAATATAGCGATTTTTTTCTCGTTTTTTATGTATTGTGATTGTACGTAAATATATTCGTTTATACCAATATTTCGATAATTCTTCATGTTTTCTCACGATATGTTATTTGGCTTTCAAATCTCAGAATTTCGCAAATATTGCATTTTAAGCAAGTTTTCTTGCATTTTGTTTTGTACTAAAAATCATCGAATTTAGCAATATTTTGACGTTTAATATCCCCTTTTGCTTTAAGTGATTTTAGCAAAATATCATCGAATTAGGCGGAATATTTTGCCGTTTTTCCACGTTTTTGTGAATTTTCAGTTTATTGGTATTAATTCATTAAATATACGATAAAAATTATGCAAACAAATAATTGATTAGAAATTACCCTTAAATACTTCATTTTCAATCAACTATTTGTTTCTCGGTAAAATACTGAGTAAGATATTAAAAAGGGGAGAAGTTAAATAATATGGAACCTCGCTTTATGATTTGCAGTTAAAATCCTCAAATTTGGTAATATAGCGATTTTTTTCAGGTTTTTCATGTAGTGTGATTGTATGTAATTATATTCGTTTTTACCAATATTTCGATAATACTTCATGTTTTCTCACGATATGTGACTTGGCTTTAAATCTGAAAATTTTGCATAATATTGCATTTTTAAGCAAGTTTTCTTACGTTTTGTTTTGTACTAAAAATCATTGAATTTAGCAATATTTTGACGTTTTTCACGTTTTTGTGAATTATCAGTTTATTGTTAATAATTCATTATATATACGATAAAAATGATGCAAACAATATAACTGATTAGAAAATAACCTTAAACACTTCATTTTCAATCAACTATTTGTTTCTCGTTTAAATACTGAGTAAGATGATGAAAAGGGGAAAGTTTTGTTTTTATTGCATATATCGACGTTTCAGCCGGTTTAGAGCGGTTTTACGTGTTCATCTTCCATTGGTAATATAAACGGAAAATCAGGAACATTTTAGTTAATTCTAATGAAAACACATTGATTTTTATCATTTGTATTGGAAACAACATCTTTATATGTCTTTTCTAGAATCTAAATAATGCAAAACCTCGCTCTATAATTTGAAGTATGATTTCCTCAAATTTTGAAAAATAGCGATTTTTTCACGTTTTTCATGTAGTGTCACTTTACGTAAATGTATTCGTTTTTACCAATATTTCGATACTACTTCATGTTTTCTCACGATATGTGATTTGGCCTTCAGATCTCAGAATTTCGCAAAGTTTGCATTTTTAAGCAAGTTTTCTTGCATTTTGTTTTGTACTAAAAATCATCGAAGTTAGCAATATTTTGACGTTTGTCATCTCCCCTTTTTCTTTCTGTGATTTCATCAAAATATCATCGAATTAGACAATATTTTGCCGTTTTCCACGTTTTTGAGAATTTTCAGTTTATTGTTAATAATTTATTATATATACGACAAAAATGATGCAAACACATAATTGATTAGAAAATAACCTTAAATACTTCATTTTCAATCAACTATTTGTTTCTCGGTAAAATACTGAGTAAGATATTAAAAAGGGGAAAAGTTCTGTTTTTGTTGCATATATCGACGTTTCAGCCGGATTAGAGTGGTTTTACGTGTACATCTTCCATCGGTAATATAAACGGAAAATCAGGAACATTTTAGTTAATTATAATGAAAACACATTGATTTTTATCATTTGTATTGGAAACAACATCATTTTATGTCTTTTCCAGGATCTAAATAACACGAAACCTCGCTTTATGATTTGAAGTTAAAATCCTCAATTTTGGTAATATAGCGATTTTTTTCACGTTTTTCATGTAGTGTGATTGTTCGTAAATATATTCGTTTTTACCAATATTTCGATAATTCTTCATGTTTTCTCACGATATGTGATTTGGCTTTCAAATCTCAGGATTTCGCAAATTTTGCATATTAAGCAAGTTTTCTTGCATTTTGTTTTGCACTAAAAATAATCGAATTTAGCAATATTTTGACGTTTATCATCCCCTTTTCCTCTCAGTGATTTTAACAAAATATCATCGAATTAGGCAATATTTTGCCGTTTTTCCACGTTTTTGTGAATTTTCAGTTTATTGGTATTAATTCATAAAATATACGATAAAAATGATGCAAACTGCAAAACGGCAAGACTGCAAAACTGCAAAACTTTGCATCATACGATGATGATGATGCAAAATTGATTAGAAATTAACATTAAATACTTAAATTTCAATCAACTATTTGTTTCTCGTTAAAAAATAGAGTAAGATATTGAAAAAGCGAGAAGTTCTGTTTTTATTGCATATATCGACGTTTCAGCTGGACTAGAGCGGTTTTATGTGTTCATCTTCCATCGGTAATATAAACGGAATATCAGGAACATTTTGGAGTATTTTAATGAAAACACATTGATTTTTATGATTTGTATTGGAAACAACATCATTTTATGTCTTTTACAGGAGCTAAATAACACGAAATCTCGCTTTATGATTTGAAGTTAAAATCCTCAATTTTGGTAATATAGCGATTTTTTTCACGTTTTTCATGTAGTGTGATTGTTCGTAAATATATTCGTTTTTACCAATATTTCGATAATTCTTCATGTTTTCTCACGATATGTGATTTGGCTTTCAAATCTCAGGATTTCGCAAATTTTGCATATTAAGCAAGTTTTCTTGCATTTTGTTTTGTACTAAAAATCATCGAATTTAGCAATATTTTGACGTTTAATATACCCTTTTCCTTTAAGTGATTTTAGCAAAATATCATCGAATTAGGCCGAATATTTTGCCGTTTTTCCACGTTTTTGTGAATTTTCAGTTTATTGGTATTAATTCATTATATATACGATAAAAATGATGCAAACACATAATTGACTAGAAAAAACATTAAATACTTCATTTTCAATCAACTATTTGTTTCTCGTTAAAATACTGAGTAAGCTATTGAAAAGGGGAGAAGTTCTGTTTTAATTGCATATATCGACGTTTCAGCCGGATTAGAGCGATTTTACGTGTACATCTTCCATCGGTAATATAAACGGAAAATCAGGAACATTTTAGTTAATTCTAATGAAAACACATTGATTTTTATCATTTGTATTGGAAACAACATCATAATATGTCTTTTCTATGATCAAAATAATACGAAACCTCGCTTTATGATTCGAAGTTAAAATCCTCAAATTTGGTAATATAGCGATTTTTTCACGTTTTTCATGTAGTGTGACGGTACGTATATATATTCGTTTTTACCAATATTTCGATAATTCTTCATGTTTTCTCAGGATATGTGATTTGGCTTTCAAATCTCAGGATTTCGCAAATTTTGCATATTAAGCAAGTTTTCTTGCATTTTGTTTTGTACTAAAAATCATCGAATTTAGCAATATTTTGACGTTTATCATCCCCTTTTCCTTTTAAGTGATTTTCACAAAATATAATCGAATTAGGCAATATTTTGCCAATTTTCCACGTTTTTGTGAATTTTCAGTTTATTGGTATTAATTCATTATATATACGATAAAAATTATGCAAACACATAATTGATTAGAAATTAACCTTAAATACTTCAGTTTCAATCAACTATTTGTTTCTCGGTAAAATACTGAGTAAGATATTGAAAAGGGGAGAAGTTTTGTTTTTATTGCATATATCGACGTTTCAGCCGGATTAGAGCGGTTTTACGTGTACATCTTCCATCGGTAATATAAACGGAATATCAGGAACATTTTAGAGTATTTTAATGAAAACACATTGATTTTTATAATTTGTATTGGAAACAACATCTTTATATGTCTTTTCTGGAATCTAAATAATACAGAACCTTGCTTTATGATTTGAAGTATGATTTCCTCAAATTTGGAAAAATAGCGATTTTTCACGTTTTTCATGTAGTGTGACATTACGTAAATATATTCGTTTTTACCAATATTTCGATACTACTTCATGTTTTCTCACGATATGTGATTTTGCCTTCAAATCTCAGAATTTCGCAAATTTTGCATTTTTAAGCAAGTTTTCAATCAAAAAATCTTCGAGTTTTGCAATATTTTGACGTTTGGCATCCCCCCTTTTCCTTTATGTGATTTACTCAAAATATCATCGAATTAGGCATTATTTTGCCGTTTTCCACGTTTATGTGAATTTTCAGTTTATTGTTAATAATTCATTATATATACGATAAAAATGATGCAAACACATAACTGATTAGAAAATAACCTTAAACACTTAATTTTCAATCAACTATTTGTTTCTCGTTTAAATACTGAGTAAGATGATGAAAAGGGGAAAGTTTTGTTTTTATTGCATATATCGACGTTTCAGCCGGTTTAGAGCGGTTTTACGTGTTCATCTTCCATTGGTAATATAAACGGAAAATCAGGAACATTTTAGTTAATTCTAATGAAAACACATTGATTTTTATCATTTGTATTGGAAACAACATCTTCATATGTCTTTTCTAGAATCTAAATAATGCAAAACCTCGCTCTATGATTTGAAGTATGATTTCCTCAAATTTTGAAAAATAGCGATTTTTTCACGTTTTTCATGTAGTGTCACTTTACGTAAATGTATTCGTTCTTACCAATATTTCGATACTACTTCATGTTTTCTCACGATATGTGATTTGGCCTTCAAATCTCAGAATTTCGCAAAGTTTGCATTTTTAAGCAAGTTTTCTTGCATTTTGTTTTGTACTAAAAATCATCGAAGTTAGCAATATTTTGAAGTTTGTCATCTCCCCTTTTTCTTTCTGTGATTTAATCAAAATATCATCGAATTAGACAATATTTTGCCGTTTTCCACGTTTTTGAGAATTTTCAGTTTATTGTTAATAATTTATTATATATACGATAAAAATGATGCAAACACATAATTGATTAGAAAATAACCTTAAATACTTCATTTTCAATCAACTATTTGTTTCTCGTTAAAATACTGAGTAAGATATTGAAAAGGGGAGAAGTTCTGTTTTAATTGCATATATCGACGTTTCAGCCGGATTAGAGTGGTTTTACGTGTACATTTTCCATTGGTAATATAAACGGAAAATCAGGAACATTTTAGTTAATTCTAATGAAAACACATTGATTTCTATCATTTGTATTGGAAACAACATCTTTATATGTCTTTTCTAGGATCTAAATAATACGAAACCTCGATAGATGATTTGAAGTTAAAATCCTCAAATTTGGTAATATAGCGATTTTTTTCACGTTTTTCATGTATTGTGATTGTACGTAAATATATTAGTTTATATCAATATTACGATAATTCTTCATGTTTTCTCACGATATGTGATTTGGCTTTCAAATCTCAGAATTTCGCAAATTTTGCATTTTAAGCAAGTTTTCTTGCATTTTGTTTTGTACTAAAAATCATCGAATTTAGCAATATTTTGACGTTAAATATCCCCTTTTCCTTTTAGTGATTTTAGCAAAATATCATCGAATTAGGCCGAATATTTTGCCGTTTTTCCACGTTTTTGTAAATTTTCAGTTTATTGGTATTAATTCATTAAATATACGATAAAAATTATGCAAACACATAATTGATTAGAAATTAACCTTAAATACTTCATTTTCAATCAACTATTTGTTTCTCGGTAAAATACTGAGTAAGATATTGAAAAGGGGAGAAGTTCTGTTTTTATTGCGTATATCGACGTTTCAGCTGGATTATAGCGGTTTTACGTGTACATCTTCCATTGGTAATATAAACGGAAAATCAGGAACATTTTAGTTCATTCTAATGAAAACACATTGATTTTTATCATTTGTATTGGAAACAACATCTTTATATGTCTTTTCTAGAATCGAAATAATACAAAACCTCGCTTTATGATTTGAAGAATGATTTCCTCAAATTTGGAAAAATAGCGATTTTTCACGTTTTTCAAGTAGTGTGACATTATGTAAATATATTCGTTTTTACCAATATTTCGATACTACTTCATGTTTTCTCACGATATGTGATTTGGCCTTCGAATCTCAGAATTTCGCAAATTTTGCATTTTTAAGCAAGTTTTCAATCAAAAAACCATCGAATTTAGCAATATTTTGACGTTTGTTATCCCCCTTTTCCTTTATGTGATTTAATAAAAATATCATCGAATTAAGCAATATTTTGCCGTTTTCCACGTTTTTGTGAATTTTCAGTTTATTTTTAATAATTCATTATATACACGATAAAAATGATGCAAACACATTATTGATTAGAAAATAACCTTAAATACTTCATTTTCAATCAACTATTTGTTTCTCGTTAAAATACTGAGTAAGATGATGAAAACGGGAGAAGTTCTGTTTTTATTGCATATATCGACGTTTCAGCCGGATTAGAGCGGTTTTACGTGTACATTTTCCATTGGTAATATAAACGGAAAATCAGGAACATTTTAGTTAATTCTAATGAAAACACATTGATTTCTATCATTTGTATTGGAAACAACATCTTTATATGTCTTTTCTAGGATCTAAATAATACGAAACCTCGATAGATGATTTGAAGTTAAAATCCTCAAATTTGGTAATATAGCGATTTTTTTCACGTTTTTCATGTATTGTGATTGTACGTAAATATATTAGTTTATACCAATATTACGCTAATTCTTCATGTTTTCTCACGATATGTGATTTGGCTTTCAAATCTCAGAATTTCGCAAATTTTGCATTTTAAGCAAGTTTTCTTGCATTTTGTTTTGTACTAAAAATCATCGAATTTAGCAATATTTTGACGTTAAATATCCCCTTTTCCTTTTAGTGATTTTAGCAAAATATCATCGAATTAGGCCGAATATTTTGCCGTTTTTCCACGTTTTTATAAATTTTCAGTTTATTGGTATTAATTCATTAAATATACGATAAAAATTATGCAAACACATAATTGATTAGAAATTAACCTTAAATACTTCATTTTCAATCAACTATTTGTTTCTCGGTAAAATACTGAGTAAGATATTGAAAAGGGGAGAAGTTCTGTTTTTATTGCGTATATCGACGTTTCAGCTGGATTATAGCGGTTTTACGTGTACATCTTCCATTGGTAATATAAACGGAAAATCAGGAACATTTTAGTTCATTCTAATGAAAACACATTGATTTTTATCATTTGTATTGGAAACAACATCTTTATATGTCTTTTCTAGAATCGAAATAATACAAAACCTCGCTTTACGATTTGAAGTATGATTTCCTCAAATTTGGAAAAATAGCGATTTTTCACGTTTTTCAAGTAGTGTGACATTATGTAAATATATTCGTTTTTACCAATATTTCGATACTGCTTCATGTTTTCTCACGATATGTGATTTGGCCTTCAAATCTCAGAATTTCGCAAATTTTGCATTTTTAAGCAAGTTTTCAATCAAAAAACCATCGAATTTAGCAATATTTTGACGTTTGTTATCCCCCTTTTACTTTATGTGATTTAATAAAAATATCATCGAATTCGGCAATATTTTGCCGTTTTCCACGTTTTTGTGAATTTTCAGTTTATTTTTAATAATTCATTATATACACGATAAAAATGATGCAAACACATTATTGATTAGAAAATAACCTTAAATACTTCATTTTCAATCAACTATTTGTTTCTCGTTAAAATACTGAGTAAGATGATGAAAAGGGGAGAAGTTCTGTTTTTATTGCATATATCGACGTTTCAGCCGGATTAGAGCGGTTTTACGTGTACATTTTCCATTGGTAATATAAACGGAAAATCAGGAACATTTTAGTTAATTCTAATGAAAACACATTGATTTCTATCATTTGTATTGGAAACAACATCTTTATATGTCTTTTCTAGGATCTAAATAATACGAAACCTCGATAGATGATTTGAAGTTAAAATCCTCAAATTTGGTAATATAGCGATTTTTTTCACGTTTTTCATTAATTGTGATTGTACGTAAATATATTAGTTTACCAATATTACGATAATTCTTCATGTTTTCTCACGATATGTGATTTGGCTTTCAAATCTCAGAATTTCGCAAATTTTGCATTTTAAGCAAGTTTTCTTGCATTTTGTTTTGTACTAAAAATCATCGAATTTAGCAATATTTTGACGTTAAATATCCCCTTTTCCTTTTAGTGATTTTAGCAAAATATCATCGAATTAGGCCGAATATTTTGCCGTTTTTCCACGTTTTTGTAAATTTTCAGTTTATTGGTATTAATTCATTAAATATACGATAAAAATTATGCAAACACATAATTGATTAGAAATTAACCTTAAATACTTCATTTTCAATCAACTATTTGTTTCTCGGTAAAATACTGAGTAAGATATTGAAAAGGGGAGAAGTTCTGTTTTTATTGCGTATATCGACGTTTCAGCTGGATTATAGCGGTTTTACGTGTACATCTTCCATTGGTAATATAAACGGAAAATCAGGAACATTTTAGTTCATTCTAATGAAAACACATTGATTTTTATCATTTGTATTGGAAACAACATCTTTATATGTCTTTTCTAGAATCGAAATAATACAAAACCTCGCTTTATGATTTGAAGTATGATTTCCTCAAATTTGGAAAAATAGCGATTTTTCACGTTTTTCAAGTAGTGTGACATTATGTAAATATATTCGTTTTTACCAATATTTCGATACTGCTTCATGTTTTCTCACGATATGTGATTTGGCCTTCAAATCTCAGAATTTCGCAAATTTTGCATTTTTAAGCAAGTTTTCAATCAAAAAACCATCGAATTTAGCAATATTTTGACGTTTGTTATCCCCCTTTTCCTTTATGTGATTTAATAAAAATATCATAGAATTCGGCAATATTTTGCCGTTTTCCACGTTTTTGTGAATTTTCAGTTTATTTTTAATAATTCGTTATATACACGATAAAAATGATGCAAACACATTATTGATTAGAAAATAACCTTAAATACTTCATTTTCAATCAACTATTTGTTTCTCGTTAAAATACTGAGTAAGATGATGAAAAGGGGAGAAGTTCTGTTTTTATTGCATATATCGACGTTTCAGCCGGATTAGAGCGGTTTTACGTGTACATTTTCCATTGGTAATATAAACGGAAAATCAGGAACATTTTAGTTAATTCTAATGAAAACACATTGATTTCTATCATTTGTATTGGAAACAACATCTTTATATGTCTTTTCTAGGATCTAAATAATACGAAACCTCGATAGATGATTTGAAGTTAAAATCCTCAAATTTGGTAATATAGCGATTTTTTTCACGTTTTTCATGTATTGTGATTGTACATAAATATATTTGTTTATACCAATATTACGATAATTCTTCATGTTTTCTCACGATATGTGATTTGGCTTTCAAATCTCAGAATTTCGCAAATTTTGCATTTTAAGCAAGTTTTCTTGCATTTTGTTTTGTACTAAAAATCATCGAATTTAGCAATATTTTGACGTTAAATATCCCCTTTTCCTTTTAGTGATTTTAGCAAAATATCATCGAATTAGGCCGAATATTTTGCCGTTTTTCCACGTTTTTGTAAATTTTCAGTTTATTGGTATTAATTCATTAAATATACGATAAAAATTATGCAAACACATAATTGATTAGAAATTAACCTTAAATACTTCATTTTCAATCAACTATTTGTTTCTCGGTAAAATACTGAGTAAGATATTGAAAAGGGGAGAAGTTCTGTTTTTATTGCGTATATCGACGTTTCAGCTGGATTATAGCGGTTTTACGTGTACATCTTCCATTGGTAATATAAACGGAAAATCAGGAACATTTTAGTTCATTCTAATGAAAACACATTGATTTTTATCATTTGTATTGGAAACAACATCTTTATATGTCTTTTCTAGAATCGAAATAATACAAAACCTCGCTTTATGATTTGAAGAATGATTTCCTCAAATTTGGAAAAATAGCGATTTTTCACGTTTTTCAAGTAGTGTGACATTATGTAAATATATTCGTTTTTACCAATATTTCGATACTACTTCATGTTTTCTCACGATATGTGATTTGGCCTTCGAATCTCAGAATTTCGCAAATTTTGCATTTTTAAGCAAGTTTTCAATCAAAAAACCATCGAATTTAGCAATATTTTGACGTTTGTTATCCCCCTTTTCCTTTATGTGATTTAATAAAAATATCATCGAATTAGGCAATATTTTGCCGTTTTCCACGTTTTTGTGAATTTTCAGTTTATTTTTAATAATTCATTATATACACGATAAAAATGATGCAAACACATTATTGATTAGAAAATAACCTTAAATACTTCATTTTCAATCAACTATTTGTTTCTCGTTAAAATACTGAGTAAGATGATGAAAAGGGGAAAGTTTTGTTTTTATTGCATATATCGACGTTTCAGCCGGTTTAGAGCGGTTTTACGTGTTCATCTTCCATTGGTAATATAAACGGAAAATCAGGAACATTTTAGTTAACTCTAATGAAAACACATTGATTTTTATCATTTGTATTGGAAACAACATCTTTATATGTCTTTTCTAGAATCTAAATAATGCAAAACCTCGCTCTATAATTTGAAGTATGATTTCCTCAAATTTTGAAAAATAGCGATTTTTTCACGTTTTTCATATAGTGTCACTTTACGTAAATGTATTCGTTTTTACCAATATTTCGATACTACTTCATGTTTTCTCACGATATGTGATTTGGCCTTCAGATCTCAGAATTTCGCAAAGTTTGCATTTTTAAGCAAGTTTTCTTGCATTTTGTTTTGTACTAAAAATCATCGAAGTTAGCAATATTTTGACGTTTGTCATCTCCCCTTTTTCTTTCTGTGATTTCATCAAAATATCATCGAATTAGACAATATTTTGCCGTTTTCCACGTTTTTGAGAATTTTCAGTTTATTGTTAATAATTTATTATATATACGACAAAA
Source organism: Procambarus clarkii (assembly GCF_040958095.1). NCBI lineage: Eukaryota > Metazoa > Arthropoda > Malacostraca > Decapoda > Cambaridae > Procambarus > Procambarus clarkii. The sequence continues at coordinate 51,017,008 of NC_091162.1, read as the reverse complement.
ATGATGCAAACACATAATTGATTAGAAAATAACCTTAAATACTTCATTTTCAATCAACTATTTGTTTCTCGGTAAAATACTGAGTAAGATATTAAAAAGGGGAAAAGTTCTGTTTTTGTTGCATATATCGACGTTTCAGCCGGATTAGAGTGGTTTTACGTGTACATCTTCCATCGGTAATATAAACGGAAAATCAGGAACATTTTAGTTAATTATAATGAAAACACATTGATTTTTATCATTTGTATTGGAAACAACATCATTTTATGTCTTTTCCAGGATCTAAATAACACGAAACCTCGCGTTATGATTTGAAGTTAAAATCCTCAATTTTGGTAATATAGCGATTTTTTCACGTTTTTCATGTAGTGTGATTGTTCGTAAATATATTCGTTTTTACCAATATTTCGATAATTCTTCATGTTTTCTCACGATATGTGATTTGGCTTTCAAATCTCAGGATTTCGCAAATTTTGCATATTAAGCAAGTTTTCTTGCATTTTGTTTTGCACTAAAAATAATCGAATTTAGCAATATTTTGACGTTTATCATCCCCTTTTCCTCTCAGTGATTTCAACAAAATATCATCGAATTAGGCAATATTTTGCCGTTTTTCCACGTTTTTGTGAATTTTCAGTTTATTGGTATTAATTCATAAAATATACGATAAAAATGATGCAAACTGCAAAACGGCAAGACTGCAAAACTGCAAAACTTTGCATCATACGATGATGATGATGCAAAATTGATTAGAAATTAACATTAAATACTTAAATTTCAATCAACTATTTGTTTCTCGTTAAAAAATAGAGTAAGATATTGAAAAAGCGAGAAGTTCTGTTTTTATTGCATATATCGACGTTTCAGCTGGACTAGAGCGGTTTTATGTGTTCATCTTCCATCGGTAATATAAACGGAATATCAGGAACATTTTGGAGTATTTTAATGAAAACACATTGATTTTTATGATTTGTATTGGAAACAACATCATTTTATGTCTTTTACAGGAGCTAAATAACACGAAATCTCGCTTTATGATTTGAAGTTAAAATCCTCAATTTTGGTAATATAGCGATTTTTTCACGTTTTTCATGTAGTGTGATTGTTCGTAAATATATTCGTTTTTACCAATATTTCGATAATTCTTCATGTTTTCTCACGATATGTGATTTGGCTTTCAAATCTCAGGATTTCGCAAATTTTGCATATTAAGCAAGTTTTCTTGCATTTTGTTTTGCACTAAAAATAATCGAATTTAGCAATATTTTGACGTTTATCATCCCCTTTTCCTCTCAGTGATTTCAACAAAATATCATCGAATTAGGCAATATTTTGCCGTTTTTCCACGTTTTTGTGAATTTTCAGTTTATTGGTATTAATTCATAAAATATACGATAAAAATGATGCAAACTGCAAAACGGCAAGACTGCAAAACTGCAAAACTTTGCATCATACGATGATGATGATGCAAAATTGATTAGAAATTAACATTAAATACTTAAATTTCAATCAACTATTTGTTTCTCGTTAAAAAATAGAGTAAGATATTGAAAAAGCGAGAAGTTCTGTTTTTATTGCATATATCGACGTTTCAGCTGGACTAGAGCGGTTTTATGTGTTCATCTTCCATCGGTAATATAAACGGAATATCAGGAACATTTTGGAGTATTTTAATGAAAACACATTGATTTTTATGATTTGTATTGGAAACAACATCATTTTATGTCTTTTACAGGATCTAAATAACACGAAATCTCGCTTTATGATTTGAAGTTAAAATCCTCAATTTTGGTAATATAGCGATTTTTTTCACGTTTTTCATGTAGTGTGATTGTTTGTAAATATATTCGTTTTTACCAATATTTCGATAATTCTTCATGTTTTCTCACGATATGTGATTTGGCTTTCAAATCTCAGGATTTCGCAAATTTTGCATATTAAGCAAGTTTTCTTGCATTTTGTTTTGTACTAAAAATCATCGAATTTAGCAATATTTTGACGTTTAATATACCCTTTTCCTTTAAGTGATTTTAGCAAAATATCATCGAATTAGGCCGAATATTTTGCCGTTTTTCCACGTTTTTGTGAATTTTCAGTTTATTGGTATTAATTCATTATATATACGATAAAAATGATGCAAACACATAATTGACTAGAAAAAACATTAAATACTTCATTTTCAATCAACTATTTGTTTCTCGTTAAAATACTGAGTAAGCTATTGAAAAGGGGAGAAGTTCTGTTTTAATTGCATATATCGACGTTTCAGCCGGATTAGAGCGATTTTACGTGTACATCTTCCATCGGTAATATAAACGGAAAATCAGGAACATTTTAGTTAATTCTAATGAAAACACATTGATTTTTATCATTTGTATTGGAAACAACATCATAATATGTCTTTTCTATGATCAAAATAATACGAAACCTCGCTTTATGATTCGAAGTTAAAATCCTCAAATTTGGTAATATAGCGATTTTTTTCACGTTTTTCATGTAGTGTGACGGTACGTATATATATTCGTTTTTACCAATATTTCGATAATTCTTCATGTTTTCTCACGGATATGTGATTTGGCTTTCAAATCTCAGGATTTCGCAAATTTTGCATATTAAGCAAGTTTTCTTGCATTTTGTTTTGTACTAAAAATCATCGAATTTAGCAATATTTTGACGTTTATCATCCCCTTTTCCTTTTAAGTGATTTTCACAAAATATAATCGAATTAGGCAATATTTTGCCAATTTTCCACGTTTTTGTGAATTTTCAGTTTATTGGTATTAATTCATTATATATACGATAAAAATTATGCAAACACATAATTGATTAGAAATTAACCTTAAATACTTCAGTTTCAATCAACTATTTGTTTCTCGGTAAAATACTGAGTAAGATATTGAACAGGGGAGAAGTTTTGTTTTTATTGCATATATCGACGTTTCAGCCGGATTAGAGTGGTTTTACGTGTACATCTTCCATCGGTAATATAAACGGAAAATCAGGAACATTTTAGTTAATTATAATGAAAACACATTGATTTTTATCATTTGTATTGGAAACAACATCATTTTATGTCTTTTCCAGGATCTAAATAACACGAAACCTCGCGTTATGATTTGAAGTTAAAATCCTCAATTTTGGTAATATAGCGATTTTTTCACGTTTTTCATGTAGTGTGATTGTTCGTAAATATATTCGTTTTTACCAATATTTCGATAATTCTTCATGTTTTCTCACGATATGTGATTTGGCTTTCAAATCTCAGGATTTCGCAAATTTTGCATATTAAGCAAGTTTTCTTGCATTTTGTTTTGCACTAAAAATAATCGAATTTAGCAATATTTTGACGTTTATCATCCCCTTTTCCTCTCAGTGATTTCAACAAAATATCATCGAATTAGGCAATATTTTGCCGTTTTTCCACGTTTTTGTGAATTTTCAGTTTATTGGTATTAATTCATAAAATATACGATAAAAATGATGCAAACTGCAAAACGGCAAGACTGCAAAACTGCAAAACTTTGCATCATACGATGATGATGATGCAAAATTGATTAGAAATTAACATTAAATACTTAAATTTCAATCAACTATTTGTTTCTCGTTAAAAAATAGAGTAAGATATTGAAAAAGCGAGAAGTTCTGTTTTTATTGCATATATCGACGTTTCAGCTGGACTAGAGCGGTTTTATGTGTTCATCTTCCATCGGTAATATAAACGGAATATCAGGAACATTTTGGAGTAATTCTAATGAAAACACATTGATTTTCTATGATTTGTATTGGAAACAACATCATTTTATGTCTTTTACTAGGATCTAAATAACTACGAAATCTCGCTTATATGATTTGAAGTTAAAATCCTCAATTTGGTAATATAGCGATTTTTTTCACGTTTTTCATGTAGTGTGATTGTTGTAAATATATTAGTTTTATACCAATATTTCGATAATTCTTCATGTTTTCTCACGATATGTGATTTGGCTTTCAAATCTCAGGATTTCGCAAATTTTGCATATTAAGCAAGTTTTCTTGCATTTTGTTTTGTACTAAAAATCATCGAATTTAGCAATATTTTGACGTTTAATATACCCTTTTCCTTTAAGTGATTTTAGCAAAATATCATCGAATTAGGCCGAATATTTTGCCGTTTTTCCACGTTTTTGTGAAATTTTCAGTTTATTGGTATTAATTCATTATATATACGATAAAAATTATGCAAACACATAATTGACTAGAAATAACATTAAATACTTCATTTTCAATCAACTATTTGTTTCTCGTTAAAATACTGAGTAAGCTATTGAAAAGGGGAGAAGTTCTGTTTTAATTGCATATATCGACGTTTCAGCCGGATTAGAGCGATTTTACGTGTACATCTTCCATTCGGTAATATTAACGGAAAATCAGGAACATTTTAGTTAATTCTAATGAAAACACATTGATTTTTATCATTTGTATTGGAAACAACATCATTAATATGTCTTTTCTATGATCAAAATAATACGAAAACCTCGCTTTATGATTCGAAGTTAAAATTCCTCAAATTTGGTAATATAGCGATTTTTTCACGTTTTTCATGTAGTGTGACGGTACGTATATATATTCGTTTTTACCAATATTTCGATAATTCTTCATGTTTTCTCAGGATATGTGATTTGGCCTTTCAAATCTCAGGATTTCGCAAATTTTGCATATTAAGCAAGTTTTCTTGCATTTTGTTTGTACTAAAAATCATCGAATTTAGCAATATTTTGACGTTTATCATCCCCTTTTCCTTTTAAGTGATTTTCACAAAATATAATCGAATTAGGCAATATTTTGCCAATTTTCCACGTTTTTGTGAATTTTCAGTTTATTTGTATAATTCATTATATATACGATAAAAATTATGCAAACACATAATTGATTAGAAATTAACCTTAAATACTTCAGTTTCAATCAACTATTTGTTTCTCGGTAAATACTGAGTAAGATATTGAAAAGGGGAGAAGTTTGTTTTTATTGCATATATCGACGTTTCAGCCGGATTAGAGCGGTTTTACGTGTACATCTTCCATCTGGTAATATAAACGGAATATCAGGAACATTTTAGAGTATTCTAATGAAAACACATTGATTTTTATAATTTGTATTGGAAACAACATCTTTATATGTCTTTTCTGGAATCTAAATAATACAGAACCTTGCTTTATGATTTGAAGTATAATTTCCTCAAATTTGGAAAAATAGCGATTTTTCACGTTTTTCATGTAGTGTGACATTACGTAAATATATTCGTTTTTACCAATATTTCGATACTACTTCATGTTTTCTCACGATATGTGATTTTGCCTTCAAATCTCAGAATTTCGCAAATTTTGCATTTTTTAAGCAAGTTTTCAAATCAAAAAATCTTCGAATTTTGCAATATTTTGACGTTTGGCATCCCCCCTTTTCCTTTATGTGATTTACTCAAAATATCATCGAATTAGGCATTATTTTGCCGTTTTCCACGTTTATGTGAATTTTCAGTTTATTGTTAATAATTCATTATATATACGATAAAAATGATGCAAACACATAACTGATTAGAAAATAACCTTAAACACTTAATTTTCAATCAACTATTTGTTTCTCGTTTAAATACTGAGTAAGATGATGAAAAGGGGAAAGTTTTGTTTTTATTGCATATATCGACGTTTCAGCCGGTTTAGAGCGGTTTTACGTGTTCATCTTCCATTGGTAATATAAACGGAAAATCAGGAACATTTTAGTTAATTCTAATGAAAACACATTGATTTTTATCATTTGTATTGGAAACAACATCTTATATGTCTTTTTCTAGAATCGAAATAATACAAAACCTCGCTTTATGATTTGAAGTATGATTTCCTCAAATTTGGAAAAATAGCGATTTTTTCACGTTTTTCATGTAGTGTGACATTATGTAAATATATTCGTTCTTACCAATATTTCGATACTGCTTCATGTTTTCTCACGATATGTGATTTGGCCTTCAAATCTCAGAATTTCGCAAATTTTGCATTTTTAAGCAAGTTTTTCAATCAAAAAAACCATCGAATTTAGCAATATTTTGAAGTTTGTTATCTCCCCATTTTCCTTTATGTGATTTAATAAAAATATCATCGAATTCGACAATATTTTGCCGTTTTCCACGTTTTTTGATGAATTTTCAGTTTATTGTTTAATAATTTCATTATATACTACGATAAAAATGATGCAAACACATTAATTGATTAGAAAATAACCTTAAATACTTCATTTTCAATCAACTATTTGTTTCTCGTTAAAATACTGAGTAAGATATTGAAAAGGGGAGAAGTTCTGTTTTAATTGCATATATCGACGTTTCAGCCGGATTAGAGCGGTTTTACGTGTACATTTTCCATTGGTAATATAAACGGAAAATCAGGAACATTTTAGTTAATTCTAATGAAAACACATTGATTTCTATCATTTGTATTGGAAACAACATCTTTATATGTCTTTTCTAGGATCTAAATAATACGAATCCTCGATAGATGATTTGAAGTTAAAATCCTCAAATTTGGTAATATAGCGATTTTTTTCACGTTTTTCATGTATTGTGATTGTACGTAAATATATTAGTTTATATCAATATTACGATAATTCTTCATGTTTTCTCACGATATGTGATTTGGCTTTCAAATCTCAGAATTTCGCAAATTTTGCATTTTAAGCAAGTTTTCTTGCATTTTGTTTTGTACTAAAAATCATCGAATTTAGCAATATTTTGACGTTAAATATCCCCTTTTCCTTTTAGTGATTTTAGCAAAATATCATCGAATTAGGCCGAATATTTTGCCGTTTTTCCACGTTTTTGTAAATTTTCAGTTTATTGGTATTAATTCATTAAATATACGATAAAAATTATGCAAACACATAATTGATTAGAAATTAACCTTAAATACTTCATTTTCAATCAACTATTTGTTTCTCGGTAAAATACTGAGTAAGATATTGAAAAGGGGAGAAGTTCTGTTTTCTATTGCGTATATCGACAGTTTCAGCTGGATTATAGCGGTTTTACGTGTACATCTTCCATTGGTAATATAAACGGAAAATCATGAACATTTTAGTTCATTCTAATGAAAACACATTGATTTTTATCATTTGTAGTGGAAACAACATCTTTATATGTCTTTTCTAGAATCGAAATAATACAAAACCTCGCTTTATGATTTGAAGTATGATTTCCTCAAATTTGGAAAAATAGCGATTTTTCACGTTTTTCATGTAGTGTGACATTATGTAAATATATTCGTTTTTACCAATATTTCGATACTGCTTCATGTTTTCTCACGATATGTGATTTAGCCTTCAAATCTCAGAATTTCTCAAATTTTGCATTTTTAAACAAGTTTTCAATCAAAAAATCATCGAATTTAGCAATATTTTGACGTTTGTTATCCCCCTTTCCTTTATGTGATTTAATAAAAATATCATCGAATTAGGCAATATTTTGCCGTTTTCCACGTTTTTGTGAATTTTCAGTTTATTTTTAATAATTCATTATACATACGATAAAAATGATGCAAACACATTAATTGATTAGAAAATAACCTTAAATACTTCATTGTCAATCAACTATTTGTTTCTCGTTAAAACACTGAGTAGGATGATGAAAAGGGGAGAAGTCCTGTTTTTATTGCATATATCGACGTTTCAGCCGGATTAGAGCGGTTTTACGTGTACATCTTCCATTGTTAATATAAACGGAAAATCAGGAACATTTTAGTTATTTCTAATGAAAACACATTGATTTTTATCATTTGTATTGGAAACAACATCTTTATATGTCTTTTCTAGGATCTAAATAATACGAAACCTCGCTAGATGATTTGAAGTTAAAATCCTTAAATTTGGTAATATAGCGATTTTTTTCACGTTTTTCATGTATTGTGATTGTACGTAAATATATTCGTTTATACCAATATTACGATAATTATTCATGTTTTCTCACGAATGTGATTTGGCTTTCAAATCTCAGAATTTCGCAAATTTTGCATTTTAAGCAAGTTTTCTTGCATTTTGTTTTGTACTAAAAATCATCGAATATAGCAATATTTTAACATTAAATATCCCCTTTTCCTTTAAGTGATTTTAGCAAAATATCATCGAATTAGGCCAAATATTTGCCGTTTTTCCACATTTTTGTGAATTTTCAGTTTATTGGTATTAATTCATTAAATATACGATAAAATTATGCAAACACATTATTGATTAGAAATTAACCTTAAATACTTCATTTTCAATCAACTATTTGTTTCTCGGTAAAATACTAGGTAAGATATTGAAAAGCGGAGTTCTGTTTTTATTGCATTATATCGACGCTTCAGCTGGATTACAGCGGTTTTTACGTGTACATCTTCCATTGGTAATATAAACGGAAAATCAGGAACATTTTAGTTCATTCTAATGAAAACACATTGATTTTTATCATTTGTATTGGAAACAACATCTTTATATATCTTTTCTAGAATCGAAATAATACAAAACCTCGCTTTATGATTTGAAGTATGATTTCCTCAAATTTGGAAAAATAGCGATTTTTCACGTTTTTCAAGTAGTGTGACATTACGTAAATATATTCGTTTTTACCAATATTTCGATACTGCTTCATGTTTTCTCACGATATGTGATTTGGCCTTCAAATCTCAGAATTTCGCAAATTTTGCATTTTTTAAGCAAGTTTTCAATCAAAAAACCATTCGAATTTAGCAATATTTTGACGTTTGTTATCCCCCTTTTCCTTTATGTGATTTAATAAAAATGTCATCGAATTCGGCAATATTTTGCCGTTTTTCCACGTTTTTGTGAATTTTCAGTTATTTTTAATAATTCATTATATACACGATAAAAATGATGCAAACACATATTGATTAGAGAAATAACCTTAAATACTTCATTTTCAATCAACTATTTGTTTCTCGTTAAATACTGAGTAAGATGATGAAAAGGGGAGAAGTTCTGTTTTATTGCATATATCGACGTTTCAGCCGGATTTGAGCGGTTTTACGTGTACATTTTCCATTGGTAATATAAACGGAAAATCAGGAACATTTTAGTTAATTCTAATGAAAACACATTGATTTCTATCATTTGTATTGGAAACAACATCTTTATATGTCTTTTCTAGGATCTAAATAATACGAAACCTCGATTAGATGATTTGAAGTTAAAATCCTCAAATTTGGTAATATAGCGATTTTTTTTCACGTTTTTCATGTAGTGTGATTGTACGTAAATATATTAGTTTATACCAATATTACGATAATTCTTCATGTTTTCTCACGATATGTGATTTGGCTTTCAAATCTCCAGAATTTCGCAAATTTTTGCATTTTAAGCAAGTTTTTCTTGCAATTTTGTTTTGTACTAAAAATCATCGAATTTAGCAATATATTTGACGTTAAATATCCCCTTTTCCTTTTAGTGATCTTTAGCAAAATATCATCGAATTAGGCCGAATATTTTGCCGTTTTTCCACGTTTTTGTAAATTTTCAGTTTATTGGTATTAATTCATTAAATATACGATAAAAATTATGCAAACACATAATTGATTAGAAATTAACCTTAAATACTTCATTTTCAATCAACTATTTGTTTCTCGGTAAAATACTGAGTAAGATATTGAAAATGGGGAGAAGTTCTGTTTTTATTGCGTATATTCGACGTTTCAGCTGGATTATAGCGGTTTTACGTGTACATCTTCCATTGGTAATATAAACGGAAATCAGGAACATTTTAGTTCATTCTAATGAAAACACATTGATTTTTATCATTTGTATTGGAAAACAACATCTTTATATGTCTTTTCTAGAACTCGAAATAATACAAAACCTCGCTTTACTGATTTGAAGAATGATTTCCTCAAATTTGGAAAAATAGCGATTTTTCACGTTTTTCAAGTAGTGTGACATTATGTAAATATATTCGTTTTTACCAATATTTCGATACTACTTCATGTTTTCTCACGATATGTGATTTGCCTTCGAATCTCAGAATTTCGCAAATTTTGCATTTTTAAGCAAGTTTTTCAATCAAAAAACCTTCGAATTTAGCAATATTTTTGACGTTTGTTTATCCCCCCTTTTCCTTATGGTGATTTAATAAAAATATCATCGAATTAGGCAATATTTTGCCGTTTTCCACGTTTTTGTGAATTGTTCAGTTTATTTTTAATAATTCATATATACACGATAAAAATGATGCAAACACATTATGATTAGAAAATAACCTTAAATACTTCATTTTCAATCAACTATTTGTTTCTCGTTAAAATACTGAGTAAGATGATGAAAAGGGGAAGTTCTGTTTTTATTGCATATATCGACGTTTCAGCGGATTAGAGCGGTTTTACGTGTACATCTTCCATTGGTAATATAACGGAAAATCAGGAACATTTTAGTTAATTCTAATGAAAACACATTGATTTCTATCATTTGTATTGGAAACAACATCTTTATATGCTCTTTTCTAGATCTAAATAATACGAAACTCGATTAGATGATTTGAAGTTAAAATTCCTCAAATTTGGTAATATAGCGATTTTTTCTACGTTTTTTCATGTATTGTGATTTACGTAAATATATTAGTTATAACCAATATTACGATAACTTACTTCATGTTTCTCACGATATGTGATTTGGCTTTCAAATCTCAGAATTTCGCAAATTTTGCATTTAAGCAAGTTTCTGCATTTTGTTTCTGTACTAAAAATCATCGAATTTAGCAATATTTTGACGTTAAATATCCCCTTTTCCTTTTAGTGATTTTAGCAAAATAGCATCGAATTAGGACGAATATTTTGCCGTTTTTCCACGTTTTTTAAATTTTCAGTTTATTGGTATTAATTCATTAAATATACCATAAAAATTATGCAAACACATAATTGATTAGAAATTAACCTAAATACTTCATTTTCAATCAACTATT
>NC_091162.1:50944994-51005545 GCF_040958095.1 Procambarus clarkii | reverse complement strand
TTATTAAAATAAACTGAAATTCACAAAACGTGGAAACGGCAAAATATTGCCTAATTCGATGATATTTTTATTAAATCACATAAAGGAAAAGGGGGATAACAAACGTCAAAATATTGCTAAATTCGATGGTTTTTTGATTGAAAACTTGCTTAAAAATGCAAAATTTGCGAAATTCTGAGATTTGAAGGCCAAATCACATATCGTGAGAAAACATGAAGCAGTATCGAAATATTGGTAAAAACGAATATATTTACATAATGTCACACTACTGAAAAACGTGAAAAATCGCTATTTTTTCCAAATTTGAGGAAATCATACTTCAAATCATAAAGCGAGGTTTTGTATTATTTCGATTCTAGAAAAGACATATAAAGATGTTGTTTCCAATACAAATGATAAAAATCAATGTGTTTTCATTAGAATGAACTAAAATGTTCCTGATTTTCCGTTTATATTACCAATGGAAGATGTACACGTAAAACCGCTATAATCCAGCTGAAACGTCGATATACGCAATAAAAACAGAACTTCTCCCCTTTTCAATATCTTACTCAGTATTTTACCGAGAAACAAATAGTTGATTGAAAATGAAGTATTTAAGGTTAATTTCTAATCAATTATGTGTTTGCATAATTTTTATCGTATATTTAATGAATTAATACCAATAAACTGAAAATTTACAAAAACGTGGAAAAACGGCAAAATATTCGTCCTAATTCGATGATATTTTGCTAAAATCACTAAAAGGAAAAGGGGATATTTAACGTCAAAATATTGCTAAATTCGATGATTTTTAGTACAAAACAAAATGCAAGAAAACTTGCTTAAAATGCAAAATTTGCGAAATTCTGAGATTTGAAAGCCAAATCACATATCGTGAGAAAACATGAAGAATTATCGTAATATTGGTATCTAATATATTTACGTACAATCACAATACATGAAAAACGTGAAAAAAATCGCTATATTACCAAATTTGAGGATTTTAACTTCAAATCATCTATCGAGGTTTCGTATTATTTAGATCCTAGAAAAGACATATAAAGATGTTGTTTCCAATACAAATGATAGAAATCAATGTGTTTTCATTAGAATTAACTAAAATGTTCCTGATTTTCCGTTTATATTACCAATGGAAAATGTACACGTAAAACCGCTCTAATCCGGCTGAAACGTCGATATATGCAATAAAAACAGAACTTCTCCCCTTTTCATCATCTTACTCAGTATTTTAACGAGAAACAAATAGTTGATTGAAAATGAAGTATTTAAGGTTATTTTCTAATCAATAATGTGTTTGCATCATTTTTATCGTGTATATAATGAATTATTAAAAATAAACTGAAAATTCACAAAAACGTGGAAAACGGCAAAATATTGCCTAATTCGATGATATTTTTATTAAATCACATAAAGGAAAAGGGGGATAACAAACGTCAAAATATTGCTAAATTCGATGGTTTTTTGATTGAAAACTTGCTTAAAAATGCAAAATTTGCGAAATTCTGAGATTTGAAGGCCAAATCACATATCGTGAGAAAACATGAAGCAGTATCGAAATATTGGTAAAAACGAATATATTTACATAATGTCACACTACTTGAAAAACGTGAAAAATCGCTATTTTTCCAAATTTGAGGAAATCATTCTTCAAATCATAAAGCGAGGTTTTGTATTATTTCGATTCTAGAAAAGACATATAAAGATGTTGTTTCCAATACAAATGATAAAAATCAATGTGTTTTCATTAGAATGAACTAAAATGTTCCTGATTTTCCGTTTATATTACCAATGGAAGATGTACACGTAAAACCGCTATAATCCAGCTGAAACGTCGATATACGCAATAAAAACAGAACTTCTCCCCTTTTCAATATCTTACTCAGTATTTTACCGAGAAACAAATAGTTGATTGAAAATGAAGTATTTAAGGTTAATTTCTAATCAATTATGTGTTTGCATAATTTTTATCGTATATTTAATGAATTAATACCAATAAACTGAAAATTTACAAAAACGTGGAAAAACGGCAAAATATTCGGCCTAATTCGATGATATTTTGCTAAAATCACTAAAAGGAAAAGGGGATATTTAACGTCAAAATATTGCTAAATTCGATGATTTTAGTACAAAACAAAATGCAAGAAAACTTGCTTAAAATGCAAAATTTGCGAAATTCTGAGATTTGAAAGCCAAATCACATATCGTGAGAAAACATGAAGAATTATCGTAATATTGGTATAAACTAATATATTTACGTACAATCACAATACATGAAAAACGTGAAAAAATCGCTATATTACCAAATTTGAGGATTTTAACTTCAAATCATCTATCGAGGTTTCGTATTATTTAGATCCTAGAAAAGACATATAAAGATGTTGTTTCCAATACAAATGATAGAAATCAATGTGTTTTCATTAGAATTAACTAAAATGTTCCTGATTTTCCGTTTATATTACCAATGGAAAATGTACACGTAAAACCGCTCTAATCCGGCTGAAACGTCGATATATGCAATAAAAACAGAACTTCTCCCCTTTTTCATCATCTTACTCAGTATTTTAACGAGAAACAAATAGTTGATTGAAAATGAAGTATTTAAGGTTATTTTCTAATCAATAATGTGTTTGCATCATTTTTATCGTGTATATAATGAATTATTAAAAATAAACTGAAAATTCACAAAAACGTGGAAAACGGCAAAATATTGCCTAATTCGATGATATTTTTATTAAATCACATAAAGGAAAAGGGGGATAACAAACGTCAAAATATTGCTAAATTCGATGGTTTTTTGATTGAAAACTTGCTTAAAAATGCAAAATTTGCGAAATTCTGAGATTTGAAGGCCAAATCACATATCGTGAGAAAACATGAAGCAGTATCGAAATATTGGTAAAAACGAATATATTTACATAATGTCACACTACTTGAAAAACGTGAAAAATCGCTATTTTTCCAAATTTGAGGAAATCATACTTCAAATCATAAAGCGAGGTTTTGTATTATTTCGATTCTAGAAAAGACATATAAAGATGTTGTTTCCAATACAAATGATAAAAATCAATGTGTTTTCATTAGAATGAACTAAAATGTTCCTGATTTTCCGTTTATATTACCAATGGAAGATGTACACGTAAAACCGCTATAATCCAGCTGAAACGTCGATATACGCAATAAAAACAGAACTTCTCCCCTTTTCAATATCTTACTCAGTATTTACCGAGAAACAAATAGTTTGATTGAAAATCAAGTATTTAAGGTTAATTTCTAATCAATTATGTGTTTGCATAATTTTTATCGTATATTTAATGAATTAATACCAATAAACTGAAAATTTTCAAAAACGTGAAAAACGGCAAAATATTCGTCCTAATTCGATGCTATTTTGCTAAAATCACTAAAAGGAAAAGGGGATATTTAACGTCAAAATATTGCTAAATTCGATGATTTTTAGTACAAAACAAAATGCAAGAAAACTTGCTTAAATGCAAAATTGCGAAATTCTGAGATTTGAAAGCCAAATCACATATCGTGAGAAAACATGAAGAATTATCGTAATATTGGTATAAACTAATATATTTACGTACAATCACAATACATGAAAAACGTGAAAAAAATTCGCTATATTACCAAATTTGATGATTTTTAACTTCAAAATCATCTATCGAGGTTTCGTATTATTTAGATCCTAGAAAAGACATATAAAGATGTTGTTTCCAATACAAATGATAGAAATCAATGTGTTTTCATTAGAATTAACTAAAATGTTCCTGATTTTCCGTTTATATTACCAATGGAAAATGTACACGTAAAACCGCTCTAATCCGGCTGAAACGTCCGATATATGCAATAAAAACAGAACTTCTCCCCTTTCATCATCTTACTCAGTATTTTAACGAGAAACAAATAGTGATTGAAAATGAAGTATTTAAGGTTATTTTCTAATCAATAATGTGTTTGCATCATTTTTATCGTGTATATAATGAATTATTAAAAATAAACTGAAAATTCACAAAAACGTGGAAAACGGCAAAATATTGCCTAATTCGATGATATTTTTATTAAATCACATAAAGGAAAAGGGGGATAACAAACGTCAAATATTGCTAAATTCGATGGTTTTTTTATATAAAACTTGCTTAAAAATGCAAAATTTGCGAAATTCTGAGATTCGAAGGCCAAATCACATATCGTGAGAAAACATGAAGTAGTATCGAAATATTGGTAAAAACGAATATATATACATAATGTCACACTACTTGAAAAACGTGAAAAATCGCTATTTTTCCAAATTTGAGGAAATCATTCTTCAAATCATAAAGCGAGGTTTTGTATTATTTCGATTCTAGAAAAGACATATAAAGATGTTGTTTCGAATACAAATGATAAAAAATCAATGTGTTTTCATTAGAATGAACTAAAATGTTCCTGATTTTCCGTTTATATTACCAATGGAAGATATACACGTAAAACCGCTATAATCCAGCTGAAACGTCGATATACGCAATAAAAACAGAACTTCTCCCCTTTTCAATATCTTACTCAGTATTTTACCGAGAAACAAATAGTTGATTGAAAATGAAGTATTTAAGGTTAATTTCTAATCAATTATGTGTTTGCATAATTTTTATCGTATATTTAATGAATTAATACCAAAAAACTGAAATTTACAAAACGTGGAAAAACGGCAAAATATTCGGCCTAATTCGATGATATTTTGCTAAAATCACTAAAAGGAAAAGGGGATATTTAACGTCAAAATATTGCTAAATTCGATGATTTTTAGTACAAAACAAAATGCAAGAAAACTTGCTTAAAGTGCAAAATTTGCGAAATTCTGAGATTTGAAAAGCCAAATCACATATCGTGAGAAAACATGAAGAATTATCGTAATATTGGTATAAACTAATATATTTACGTACAATCACAATACATGAAAAACGTGAAAAAAATCGCTATATTACCAAATTTGAGGATTTTAACTTCAAATCATCTATCGAGGTTTCGTATTATTTAGATCCTAGAAAAGACATATAAAGATGTTGTTTCCAATACAAATGATAGAAATCAATGTGTTTTCATTAGAATTAACTAAAATGTTCTTGATTTTCCGTTTATATTACCAATGGAAAATGTACACGTAAAACCGCTCTAATCCGGCTGAAACGTCGATATATGCAATAAAAACAGAACTTCTCCCCTTTTCATCATCTTACTCAGTATTTTAACGAGAAACAAATAGTTGATTGAAAATGAAGTATTTAAGGTTATTTTCTAATCAATAATGTGTTTGCATCATTTTTATCGTGTATATAATGAATTATTAAAAATAAACTGAAAATTCACAAAAACGTGGAAAACTGCAAAATATTGCTGAATTCGATGATATTTTTATTAAATCACATAAAGGAAAAGGGGGATAACAAACGTCAAAATATTGCTAAATTCGATGGTTTTTTGATTGAAAACTTGCTTAAAAATGCAAAATTTGCGAAATTCTGAGATTCGAAGGCCAAATCACATATCGTGAGAAAACATGAAGTAGTATCGAAATATTGGTAAAAACGAATATATTTACATAATGTCACACTACTTGAAAAACGTGGAAAAATCGCTATTTTTCCAAATTTGAGGAAATCATTCTTCAAATCATAAAGCGAGGTTTTGTATTATTTCGATTCTAGAAAAGACATATAAAGATGTTGTTTCCAATACAAATGATAAAAATCAATGTGTTTTCATTAGAATTAACTAAAATGTTCCTGATTTTCCGTTTATATTACCAATGGAAGATGTACACGTAAAACCGCTATAATCCAGCTGAAACGTCGATATACGCAATAAAAACAGAACTTCTCCCCTTTTCAATATCTTACTCAGTATTTTACCGAGAAACAAATAGTTGATTGAAAATGAAGTATTTAAGGTTAATTTCTAATCAATTATGTGTTTGCATAATTTTTATCGTGTATTTAATGAATTAATACCAATAAACTGAAAATTTTCAAAAACGTGAAAAAACGGCAAAATATTCGTCCTAATTCGATGCTATTTTGCTAAAATCACTAAAGGAAAAGGGGATATTTAACGTCAAAATATTGCTAAATTCGATGATTTTTAGTACAAAACAAAATGCAAGAAAACTTGCTTAAAATGCAAAATTTGCGAAATTCTGAGATTTGAAAGCCAAATCACATATCGTGAGAAAACATGAAGAATTATCGTAATATTGGTATAAACTAATATATTTACGTACAATCACAATACATGAAAAACGTGAAAAAAATCGCTATATTACCAAATTTGATGATTTTAACTTCAAATCATCTATCGAGGTTTCGTATTATTTAGATCCTAGAAAAGACATATAAAGATGTTGTTTCCAATACAAATGATAGAAATCAATGTGTTTTCATTAGAATTAACTAAAATGTTCCTGATTTTCCGTTTATATTACCAATGGAAAATGTACACGTAAAACCGCTCTATTCCGGCTGAAACGTCGATATATGCAATAAAAACAGAACTTCTCCCCTTTTCATCATCTTACTCAGTATTTTAACGAGAAACAAATAGTTGATTGAAAATGAAGTATTTAAGGTTATTTTCTAATCAATAATGTGTTTGCATCATTTTTATCGTGTATATAATGAATTATTAAAAATAAACTGAAAATTCACAAAAACGTGGAAAACGGCAAAATATTGCCTAATTCGATGATATTTTTATTAAATCACATAAAGGAAAAGGGGGATAACAAACGTCAAAATATTGCTAAATTCGATGGTTTTTTGATTGAAAACTTGCTTAAAAATGCAAAATTTGCGAAATTCTGAGATTCGAAGGCCAAATCACATATCGTGAGAAAACATGAAGTAGTATCGAAATATTGGTAAAAACGAATATATTTACATAATGTCACACTACTTGAAAAACGTGAAAAATCGCTATTTTTCCAAATTTGAGGAAATCATTCTTCAAATCATAAAGCGAGGTTTTGTATTATTTCGATTCTAGAAAAGACATATAAAGATGTTGTTTCCAATACAAATGATAAAAATCAATGTGTTTTCATTAGAATGAACTAAAATGTTCCTGATTTTCCGTTTATATTACCAATGGAAGATGTACACGTAAAACCGCTATAATCCAGCTGAAACGTCGATATACGCAATAAAAACAGAACTTCTCCCCTTTTCAATATCTTACTCAGTATTTTACCGAGAAACAAATAGTTGATTGAAAATCAAGTATTTAAGGTTAATTTCTAATCAATTATGTGTTTGCATAATTTTTATCGTATATTTAATGAATTAATACCAATAAACTGAAAATTTTCAAAAACGTGAAAAAACGGCAAAATATTCGTCCTAATTCGATGCTATTTTGCTAAAATCACTAAAAGGAAAAGGGGATATTTAACGTCAAAATATTGCTAAATTCGATGATTTTTAGTACAAAACAAAATGCAAGAAAACTTGCTTAAAATGCAAAATTTGCGAAATTCTGAGATTTGAAAGCCAAATCACATATCGTGAGAAAACATGAAGAATTATCGTAATATTGGTATAAACTAATATATTTACGTACAATCACAATACATGAAAAACGTGAAAAAAATCGCTATATTACCAAATTTGATGATTTTAACTTCAAATCATCTATCGAGGTTTCGTATTATTTAGATCCTAGAAAAGACATATAAAGATGTTGTTTCCAATACAAATGATAGAAATCAATGTGTTTTCATTAGAATTAACTAAAATGTTCCTGATTTTCCGTTTATATTACCAATGGAAAATGTACACGTAAAACCGCTCTAATCCGGCTGAAACGTCGATATATGCAATAAAAACAGAACTTCTCCCCTTTTCATCATCTTACTCAGTATTTTAACGAGAAACAAATAGTTGATTGAAAATGAAGTATTTAAGGTTATTTTCTAATCAATAATGTGTTTGCATCATTTTTATCGTGTATATAATGAATTATTAAAAATAAACTGAAAATTCACAAAAACGTGGAAAACGGCAAAATATTGCCTAATTCGATGATATTTTTATTAAATCACATAAAGGAAAAGGGGGATAACAAACGTCAAAATATTGCTAAATTCGATGGTTTTTTTATATAAAACTTGCTTAAAAATGCAAAATTTGCGAAATTCTGAGATTCGAAGGCCAAATCACATATCGTGAGAAAACATGAAGTAGTATCGAAATATTGGTAAAAACGAATATATACATAATGTCACACTACTTGAAAAACGTGAAAAATCGCTATTTTTCCAAATTTGAGGAAATCATTCTTCAAATCATAAAGCGAGGTTTTGTATTATTTCGATTCTAGAAAAGACATATAAAGATGTTGTTTCGAATACAAATGATAAAAATCAATGTGTTTTCATTAGAATGAACTAAAATGTTCCTGATTTTCCGTTTATATTACCAATGGAAGATATACACGTAAAACCGCTATAATCCAGCTGAAACGTCGATATACGCAATAAAAACAGAACTTCTCCCCTTTTCAATATCTTACTCAGTATTTTACCGAGAAACAAATAGTTGATTGAAAATGAAGTATTTAAGGTTAATTTCTAATCAATTATGTGTTTGCATAATTTTTATCGTATATTTATTGAATTAATACCAAAAAACTGAAAATTTACAAAAACGTGGAAAAACGGCAAAATATTCGGCCTAATTCGATGATATTTTGCTAAAATCACTAAAAGGAAAAGGGGATATTTAACGTCAAAATATTGCTAAATTCGATGATTTTTAGTACAAAACAAAATGCAAGAAAACTTGCTTAAAGTGCAAAATTTGCGAAATTCTGAGATTTGAAAGCCAAATCACATATCGTGAGAAAACATGAAGAATTATCGTAATATTGGTATAAACTAATATATTTACGTACAATCACAATACATGAAAAACGTGAAAAAAATCGCTATATTACCAAATTTGAGGATTTTAACTTCAAATCATCTATCGAGGTTTCGTATTATTTAGATCCTAGAAAAGACATATAAAGATGTTGTTTCCAATACAAATGATAGAAATCAATGTGTTTTCATTAGAATTAACTAAAATGTTCTTGATTTTCCGTTTATATTACCAATGGAAAATGTACACGTAAAACCGCTCTAATCCGGCTGAAACGTCGATATATGCAATAAAAACAGAACTTCTCCCCTTTTCATCATCTTACTCAGTATTTTAACGAGAAACAAATAGTTGATTGAAAATGAAGTATTTAAGGTTATTTTCTAATCAATAATGTGTTTGCATCATTTTTATCGTGTATATAATGAATTATTAAAAATAAACTGAAAATTCACAAAAACGTGGAAAACTGCAAAATATTGCTGAATTCGATGATATTTTTATTAAATCACATAAAGGAAAAGGGGGATAACAAACGTCAAAATATTGCTAAATTCGATGGTTTTTTGATTGAAAACTTGCTTAAAAATGCAAAATTTGCGAAATTCTGAGATTTGAAGGCCAAATCACATATCGTGAGAAAACATGAAGCAGTATCGAAATATTGGTAAAAACGAATATATTTACATAATGTCACACTACTTGAAAAACGTGAAAAATCGCTATTTTTCCAAATTTGAGGAAATCATACTTCAAATCATAAAGCGAGGTTTTGTATTATTTCGATTCTAGAAAAGACATATAAAGATGTTGTTTCCAATACAAATGATAAAAATCAATGTGTTTTCATTAGAATGAACTAAAATGTTCCTGATTTTCCGTTTATATTACCAATGGAAGATGTACACGTAAAACCGCTATAATCCAGCTGAAACGTCGATATACGCAATAAAAACAGAACTTCTCCCCTTTTCAATATCTTACTCAGTATTTTACCGAGAAACAAATAGTTGATTGAAAATGAAGTATTTAAGGTTAATTTCTAATCAATTATGTGTTTGCATAATTTTTATCGTATATTTAATGAATTAATACCAATAAACTGAAAATTTACAAAAACGTGGAAAAACGGCAAAATATTCGGCCTAATTCGATGATATTTTGCTAAAATCACTAAAAGGAAAAGGGGATATTTAACGTCAAAATATTGCTAAATTCGATTATTTTTAGTACAAAACAAAATGCAAGAAAACTTGCTTAAAATGCAAAATTTGCGAAATTCTGAGATTTGAAAGCCAAATCACATATCGTGAGAAAACATGAAGAATTATCGTAATATTGGTAAACTAATATATTTACGTACAATCACAATTAATGAAAAACGTGAAAAAAATCGCTATATTACCAAATTTGAGGATTTTAACTTCAAATCATCTATCGAGGTTTCGTATTATTTAGATCCTAGAAAAGACATATAAAGATGTTGTTTCCAATACAAATGATAGAAATCAATGTGTTTTCATTAGAATTAACTAAAATGTTCCTGATTTCCCGTTTATATTACCAATAGAAAATGTACACGTAAAACCGCTCTAAACCGGCTGAAACGTCGATATATGCAATAAAAACAGAACTTCTCCCCTTTTCATCATCTTACTCAGTATTTTAACGAGAAACAAATAGTTGATTGAAAATGAAGTATTTAATGTTATTTTCTAATCAATAATGTGTTTGCATCATTTTTATCGTGTATATAATGAATTATTAAAAATAAACTGAAAATTCACAAAAACGTGGAAAACGGCAAAATATTGCCGAATTCGATGATATTTTTATTAAATCACATAAAGGAAAAGGGGGATAACAAACGTCAAAATATTGCTAAATTCGATGGTTTTTTGATTGAAAACTTGCTTAAAAATGCAAAATTTGCGAAATTCTGAGATTTGAAGGCCAAATCACATATCGTGAGAAAACATGAAGCAGTATCGAAATATTGGTAAGAACGAATATATTTACATAATGTCACACTACTTGAAAAACGTGAAAAATCGCTATTTTTCCAAATTTGAGGAAATCATACTTCAAATCGTAAAGCGAGGTTTTGTATTATTTCGATTCTAGAAAAGACATATAAAGATGTTGTTTCCAATACAAATGATAAAAATCAATGTGTTTTCATTAGAATTAACTAAAATGTTCCTGATTTTCCGTTTATATTACCAATGGAAGATGTACACGTAAAACCGCTATAATCCAGCTGAAACGTCGATATACGCAATAAAAACAGAACTTCTCCCCTTTTCAATATCTTACTCGGTATTTTACCGAGAAACAAATAGTTGATTGAAAATGAAGTATTTAAGGTTAATTTCTAATCAATTATGTGTTTGCATAATTTTTATCGTATATTTAATGAATTAATACCAATAAACTGAAAATTTATAAAAACGTGGAAAAACGGCAAAATATTCGGCCTAATTCGATGATATTTTGCTAAAATCACTAAAAGGAAAAGGGGATATTTAACGTCAAAATATTGCTAAATTCGATGATTTTTAGTACAAAACAAAATGCAAGAAAACTTGCTTAAAATGCAAAATTTGCGAAATTCTGAGATTTGAAAGCCAAATCACATATCGTGAGAAAACATGAAGAATTATCGTAATATTGGTATAAACTAATATATTTACGTACAATCACAATACATGAAAAACGTGAAAAAATCGCTATATTACCAAATTTGAGGATTTTAACTTCAAATCATCTATCGAGGTTTCGTATTATTTAGATCCTAGAAAAGACATATAAAGATGTTGTTTCCAATACAAATGATAGAAATCAATGTGTTTTCATTAGAATTAACTAAAATGTTCCTGATTTTCCGTTTATATTACCAATGGAAAATGTACACGTAAAACCGCTCAAATCCGGCTGAAACGTCGATATATGCAATAAAAACAGAACTTCTCCCCTTTTCATCATCTTACTCAGTATTTTAACGAGAAACAAATAGTTGATTGAAAATGAGGTATTTAAGGTTATTTTCTAATCAATAATGTGTTTGCATCATTTTTATCGTGTATATAATGAATTATTAAAAATAAACTGAAAATTCACAAAAACGTGGAAAACGGCAAAATATTGCCGAATTCGATGATATTTTTATTAAATCACATAAAGGAAAAGGGGGATAACAAACGTCAAAATATTGCTAAATTCGATGGTTTTTTGATTGAAAACTTGCTTAAAAATGCAAAATTTGCGAAATTCTGAGATTTGAAGGCCAAATCACATATCGTGAGAAAACATGAAGCAGTATCGAAATATTGGTAAGAACGAATATATTTACATAATGTCACACTACTTGAAAAACGTGAAAAATCGCTATTTTTCCAAATTTGAGGAAATCATACTTCAAATCGTAAAGCGAGGTTTTGTATTATTTCGATTCTAGAAAAGACATATAAAGATGTTGTTTCCAATACAAATGATAAAAATCAATGTGTTTTCATTAGAATTAACTAAAATGTTCCTGATTTTCCGTTTATATTACCAATGGAAGATGTACACGTAAAACCGCTATAATCCAGCTGAAACGTCGATATACGCAATAAAAACAGAACTTCTCCCCTTTTCAATATCTTACTCGGTATTTTACCGAGAAACAAATAGTTGATTGAAAATGAAGTATTTAAGGTTAATTTCTAATCAATTATGTGTTTGCATAATTTTTATCGTATATTTAATGAATTAATACCAATAAACTGAAAATTTATAAAAACGTGGAAAAACGGCAAAATATTCGGCCTAATTCGATGATATTTTGCTAAAATCACTAAAAGGAAAAGGGGATATTTAACGTCAAAATATTGCTAAATTCGATGATTTTTAGTACAAAACAAAATGCAAGAAAACTTGCTTAAAATGCAAAATTTGCGAAATTCTGAGATTTGAAAGCCAAATCACATATCGTGAGAAAACATGAAGAATTATCGTAATATTGGTATAAACTAATATATTTACGTACAATCACAATACATGAAAAACGTGAAAAAATCGCTATATTACCAAATTTGAGGATTTTAACTTCAAATCATCTATCGAGGTTTCGTATTATTTAGATCCTAGAAAAGACATATAAAGATGTTGTTTCCAATACAAATGATAGAAATCAATGTGTTTTCATTAGAATTAACTAAAATGTTCCTGATTTTCCGTTTATATTACCAATGGAAAATGTACACGTAAAACCGCTCAAATCCGGCTGAAACGTCGATATATGCAATAAAAACAGAACTTCTCCCCTTTTCATCATCTTACTCAGTATTTTAACGAGAAACAAATAGTTGATTGAAAATGAGGTATTTAAGGTTATTTTCTAATCAATAATGTGTTTGCATCATTTTTATCGTGTATATAATGAATTATTAAAAATAAACTGAAAATTCACAAAAACGTGGAAAACGGCAAAATATTGCCGAATTCGATGACATTTTTATTAAATCACATAAAGGAAAAGGGGGATAACAAACGTCAAAATATTGCTAAATTCGATGGTTTTTTGATTGAAAACTTGCTTAAAAATGCAAAATTTGCGAAATTCTGAGATTTGAAGGCCAAATCACATATCGTGAGAAAACATGAAGCAGTATCGAAATATTGGTAAAAAACGAATATATTTACATAATTTCACACTACTTGAAAAACGTGAAAAATCGCTATTTTTCCAAATTTGAGGAAATCATACTTCAAATCATAAAGCGAGGTTTTGTATTATTTCGATTCTAGAAAAGACATATAAAGATGTTGTTTCCAATACAAATGATAAAAATCAATGTGTTTTCATTAGAATGAACTAAAATGTTCCTGATTTTCCGTTTATATTACCAATGGAAGATGTACACGTAAAACCGCTATAATCCAGCTGAAACGTCGATATACGCAATAGAAACAGAACTTCTCCCCTTTTCAATATCTTACTCTGTATTTTACCGAGAAACAAATAGTTGATTGAAAATGAAGTATTTAAGGTTAATTTCTAATCAATTATGTGTTTGCATAATTTTTATCGTATATTTAATGAATTAATACCAATAAACTGAAAATTTACAAAAACGTGGAAAAACGGCAAAATATTCGGCCTAATTCGATGATATTTTGCTAAAATCACTAAAAGGAAAAGGGGATATTTAACGTCAAAATATTGCTAAATTCGATGATTTTTAGTACAAAACAAAATGCAAGAAAACTTGCTTAAAATGCAAAATTTGCGAAATTCTGAGATTTGAAAGCCAAATCACATATCGTGAGAAAACATGAAGAATTATCGTAATATTGGTATAAACTAATATATTTACGTACAATCACAATACATGAAAAACGTGAAAAAAATCGCTATATTACCAAATTTGAGGATTTTAACTTCAAATCATCTATCGAGGTTTCGTATTATTTAGATCCTAGAAAAGACATATAAAGATGTTGTTTCCAATACAAATGATAGAAATCAATGTGTTTTCATTAGAATTAACTAAAATGTTCCTGATTTTCCGTTTATATTACCAATGGAAAATGTACATGTAAAACCGCTCTAATCCGGCTGAAACGTCGATATATGCAATAAAAACAGAACTTCTCCCCTTTTCATCATCTTACTCAGTATTTTAACGAGAAACAAATAGTTGATTGAAAATGAAGTATTTAAGGTTATTTTCTAATCAATAATGTGTTTGCATCATTTTTATCGTGTATATAATGAATTATTAAAAATAAACTGAAAATTCACAAAAACGTGGAAAACGGCAAAATATTGCCTAATTCGATGATATTTTTATTAAATCACATAAAGGAAAAGGGGGATAACAAACGTCAAAATATTGCTAAATTCGATGGTTTTTTGATTGAAAACTTGCTTAAAAATGCAAAATTTGCGAAATTCTGAGATTCGAAGGCCAAATCACATATCGTGAGAAAACATGAAGTAGTATCGAAATATTGGTAAAAACGAATATATTTACATAATGTCACACTACTTGAAAAACGTGAAAAATCGCTATTTTTCCAAATTTGAGGATATCATTCTTCAAATCATAAAGCGAGGTTTTGTATTATTTCGATTCTAGAAAAGACATATAAAGATGTTGTTTCCAATACAAATGATAAAAATCAATGTGTTTTCATTAGAATGAACTAAAATGTTCCTGATTTTCCGTTTATATTACCAATGGAAGATGTACACGTAAAACCGCTATAATCCAGCTGAAACGTCGATATACGCAATAAAAACAGAACTTCTCCCCTTTTCAATATCTTACTCAGTATTTTACCGAGAAACAAATAGTTGATTGAAAATGAAGTATTTAAGGTTAATTTCTAATCAATTATGTGTTTGCATAATTTTTATCGTATATTTAATGAATTAATACCAAAAAACTGAAAATTTACAAAAACGTGGAAAAACGGCAAAATATTCGGCCTAATTCGATGATATTTTGCTAAAATCACTAAAAGGAAAAGGGGATATTTAACGTCAAAATATTGCTAAATTCGATGATTTTTAGTACAAAACAAAATGCAAGAAAACTTGCTTAAAGTGCAAAATTTGCGAAATTCTGAGATTTGAAAGCCAAATCACATATCGTGAGAAAACATGAAGAATTATCGTAATATTGGTATAAACTAATATATTTACGTACAATCACAATACATGAAAAACGTGAAAAAATCGCTATATTACCAAATTTGAGGATTTTAACTTCAAATCATCTATCGAGGTTTCGTATTATTTAGATCCTAGAAAAGACATATAAAGATGTTGTTTCCAATACAAATGATAGAAATCAATGTGTTTTCATTAGAATTAACTAAAATGTTCCTGATTTTCCGTTTATATTACCAATGGAAAATGTACACGTAAAACCGCTCTAATCCGGCTGAAACGTCGATATATGCAATAAAAACAGAACTTCTCCCCTTTTCATCATCTTACTCAGTATTTTAACGAGAAACAAATAGTTGATTGAAAATGAAGTATTTAAGGTTATTTTCTAATCAATAATGTGTTTGCATCATTTTTATCGTGTATATAATGAATTATTAAAAATAAACTGAAAATTCACAAAAACGTGGAAAACTGCAAAATATTGCTGAATTCGATGATATTTTTATTAAATCACATAAAGGAAAAGGGGGATAACAAACGTCAAAATATTGCTAAATTCGATGGTTTTTTGATTGAAAACTTGCTTAAAAATGCAAAATTTGCGAAATTCTGAGATTTGAAGGCCAAATCACATATCGTGAGAAAACATGAAGCAGTATCGAAATATTGGTAAAAACGAATATATTTACATAATGTCACACTACTTGAAAAACGTGAAAAATCGCTATTTTTCCAAATTTGAGGAAATCATACTTCAAATCATAAAGCGAGGTTTTGTATTATTTCGATTCTAGAAAAGACATATAAAGATGTTGTTTCCAATACAAATGATAAAAATCAATGTGTTTTCATTAGAATGAACTAAAATGTTCCTGATTTTCCGTTTATATTACCAATGGAAGATGTACACGTAAAACCGCTATAATCCAGCTGAAACGTCGATATACGCAATAAAAACAGAACTTCTCCCCTTTTCAATATCTTACTCAGTATTTTACCGAGAAACAAATAGTTGATTGAAAATGAAGTATTTAGGGTTAATTTCTAATCAATTATGTGTTTGCATAATTTTTATCGTATATTTAATGAATTAATACCAATAAACTGAAAATTTACAAAAACGTGGAAAAACGGCAAAATATTCGGCCTAATTCGATGATATTTTGCTAAAATCACTAAAAGGAAAAGGGGATATTTAACGTCAAAATATTGCTAAATTCGATTATTTTTAGTACAAAACAAAATGCAAGAAAACTTGCTTAAAATGCAAAATTTGCGAAATTCTGAGATTTGAAAGCCAAATCACATATCGTGAGAAAACATGAAGAATTATCGTAATATTGGTAAACTAATATATTTACGTACAATCACAATCAATGAAAAACGTGAAAAAAATCGCTATATTACCAAATTTGAGGATTTTAACTTCAAATCATCTATCGAGGTTTCGTATTATTTAGATCCTAGAAAAGACATATAAAGATGTTGTTTCCAATACAAATGATAGAAATCAATGTGTTTTCATTAGAATTAACTAAAATGTTCCTGATTTTCCGTTTATATTACCAATGGAAAATGTACACGTAAAACCGCTCTAATCCGGCTGAAACGTCGATATATGCAATAAAAACAGAACTTCTCCCCTTTTCATCATCTTACTCAGTATTTTAACGAGAAACAAATAGTTGATTGAAAATGAAGTATTTAATGTTATTTTCTAATCAATAATGTGTTTGCATCATTTTTATCGTGTATATAATGAATTATTAAAAATAAACTGAAAATTCACAAAAACGTGGAAAACGGCAAAATATTGCCGAATTCGATGACATTTTTATTAAATCACATAAAGGAAAAGGGGGATAACAAACGTCAAAATATTGCTAAATTCGATGGTTTTTTGATTGAAAACTTGCTTAAAAATGCAAAATTTGCGAAATTCTGAGATTTGAAGGCCAAATCACATATCGTGAGAAAACATGAAGCAGTATCGAAATATTGGTAAAACGAATATATTTACATAATTTCACACTACTTGAAAAACGTGAAAAATCGCTATTTTTCCAAATTTGAGGAAATCATACTTCAAATCATAAAGCGAGGTTTTGTATTATTTCGATTCTAGAAAAGACATATAAAGATGTTGTTTCCAATACAAATGATAAAAATCAATGTGTTTTCATTAGAATGAACTAAAATGTTCCTGATTTTCCGTTTATATTACCAATGGAAGATGTACACGTAAAACCGCTATAATCCAGCTGAAACGTCGATATACGCAATAGAAACAGAACTTCTCCCCTTTTCAATATCTTACTCAGTATTTTACCGAGAAACAAATAGTTGATTGAAAATGAAGTATTTAAGGTTAATTTCTAATCAATTATGTGTTTGCATAATTTTTATCGTATATTTAATGAATTAATACCAATAAACTGAAAATTTACAAAAACGTGGAAAAACGGCAAAATATTCGGCCTAATTCGATGATATTTTGCTAAAATCACTAAAAGGAAAAGGGGATATTTAACGTCAAAATATTGCTAAATTCGATGATTTTAAGTACAAAACAAAATGCAAGAAAACTTGCTTAAAATGCAAAATTTGCGAAATTCTGAGATTTGAAAGCCAAATCACATATCGTGAGAAAACATGAAGAATTATCGTAATATTGGTATAAACTAATATATTTACGTACAATCACAATACATGAAAAACGTGAAAAAAATCGCTATATTACCAAATTTGAGGATTTTAACTTCAAATCATCTATCGAGGTTTCGTATTATTTAGATCCTAGAAAAGACATATAAAGATGTTGTTTCCAATACAAATGATAGAAATCAATGTGTTTTCATTAGAATTAACTAAAATGTTCCTGATTTTCCGTTTATATTACCAATGGAAAATGTACATGTAAAACCGCTCTAATCCGGCTGAAACGTCGATATATGCAATAAAAACAGAACTTCTCCCCTTTTCATCATCTTACTCAGTATTTTAACGAGAAACAAATAGTTGATTGAAAATGAAGTATTTAAGGTTATTTTCTAATCAATAATGTGTTTGCATCATTTTTATCGTGTATATAATGAATTATTAAAAATAAACTGAAAATTCACAAAAACGTGGAAAACGGCAAAATATTGCCTAATTCGATGATATTTTTATTAAATCACATAAAGGAAAAGGGGGATAACAAACGTCAAAATATTGCTAAATTCGATGGTTTTTTGATTGAAAACTTGCTTAAAAATGCAAAATTTGCGAAATTCTGAGATTCGAAGGCCAAATCACATATCGTGAGAAAACATGAAGTAGTATCGAAATATTGGTAAAAACGAATATATTTACATAATGTCACACTACTTGAAAAACGTGAAAAATCGCTATTTTTCCAAATTTGAGGATATCATTCTTCAAATCATAAAGCGAGGTTTTGTATTATTTCGATTCTAGAAAAGACATATAAAGATGTTGTTTCCAATACAAATGATAAAAATCAATGTGTTTTCATTAGAATGAACTAAAATGTTCCTGATTTTCCGTTTATATTACCAATGGAAGATGTACACGTAAAACCGCTATAATCCAGCTGAAACGTCGATATACGCAATAAAAACAGAACTTCTCCCCTTTTCAATATCTTACTCAGTATTTTACCGAGAAACAAATAGTTGATTGAAAATGAAGTATTTAAGGTTAATTTCTAATCAATTATGTGTTTGCATAATTTTTATCGTATATTTAATGAATTAATACCAATAAACTGAAAATTTACAAAAACGTGGAAAAACGGCAAAATATTCGGCCTAATTCGATGATATTTTGCTAAAATCACTAAAAGGAAAAGGGGATATTTAACGTCAAAATATTGCTAAATTCGATTATTTTTAGTACAAAACAAAATGCAAGAAAACTTGCTTAAAATGCAAAATTTGCGAAATTCTGAGATTTGAAAGCCAAATCACATATCGTGAGAAAACATGAAGAATTATCGTAATATTGGTAAACTAATATATTTACGTACAATCACAATCAATGAAAAACGTGAAAAAAATCGCTATATTACCAAATTTGAGGATTTTAACTTCAAATCATCTATCGAGGTTTCGTATTATTTAGATCCTAGAAAAGACATATAAAGATGTTGTTTCCAATACAAATGATAGAAATCAATGTGTTTTCATTAGAATTAACTAAAATGTTCCTGATTTTCCGTTTATATTACCAATGGAAAATGTACACGTAAAACCGCTCTAATCCGGCTGAAACGTCGATATATGCAATAAAAACAGAACTTCTCCCCTTTTCATCATCTTACTCAGTATTTTAACGAGAAACAAATAGTTGATTGAAAATGAAGTATTTAAGGTTATTTTCTAATCAATAATGTGTTTGCATCATTTTTATCGTGTATATAATGAATTATTAAACATAAACTGAAAATTCACAAAAACGTGGAAAACGGCAAAATATTGCCGAATTCGATGATATTTTTATTAAATCACATAAAGGAAAAGGGGGATAACAAACGTCAAAATATTGCTAAATTCGATGGTTTTTTGATTGAAAACTTGCTTAAAAATGCAAAATTTGCGAAATTCTGAGATTTGAAGGCCAAATCACATATCGTGAGAAAACATGAAGCAGTATCGAAATATTGGTAAGAACGAATATATTTACATAATGTCACACTACTTGAAAAACGTGAAAAATCGCTATTTTTCCAAATTTGAGGAAATCATACTTCAAATCGTAAAGCGAGGTTTTGTATTATTTCGATTCTAGAAAAGACATATAAAGATGTTGTTTCCAATACAAATGATAAAAATCAATGTGTTTTCATTAGAATTAACTAAAATGTTCCTGATTTTCCGTTTATATTACCAATGGAAGATGTACACGTAAAACCGCTATAATCCAGCTGAAACGTCGATATACGCAATAAAAACAGAACTTCTCCCCTTTTCAATATCTTACTCGGTATTTTACCGAGAAACAAATAGTTGATTGAAAATGAAGTATTTAAGGTTAATTTCTAATCAATTATGTGTTTGCATAATTTTTATCGTATATTTAATGAATTAATACCAATAAACTGAAAATTTATAAAAACGTGGAAAAACGGCAAAATATTCGGCCTAATTCGATGATATTTTGCTAAAATCACTAAAAGGAAAAGGGGATATTTAACGTCAAAATATTGCTAAATTCGATGATTTTTAGTACAAAACAAAATGCAAGAAAACTTGCTTAAAATGCAAAATTTGCGAAATTCTGAGATTTGAAAGCCAAATCACATATCGTGAGAAAACATGAAGAATTATCGTAATATTGGTATAAACTAATATATTTACGTACAATCACAATACATGAAAAACGTGAAAAAAATCGCTATATTACCAAATTTGAGGATTTTAACTTCAAATCATCTATCGAGGTTTCGTATTATTTAGATCCTAGAAAAGACATATAAAGATGTTGTTTCCAATACAAATGATAGAAATCAATGTGTTTTCATTAGAATTAACTAAAATGTTCCTGATTTTCCGTTTATATTACCAATGGAAAATGTACACGTAAAACCGCTCAAATCCGGCTGAAACGTCGATATATGCAATAAAAACAGAACTTCTCCCCTTTTCATCATCTTACTCAGGATTTTAACGAGAAACAAATAGTTGATTGAAAATGAGGTATTTAAGGTTATTTTCTAATCAATAATGTGTTTGCATCATTTTTATCGTGTATATAATGAATTATTAAAAATAAACTGAAAATTCACAAAAACGTGGAAAACGGCAAAATATTGCCGAATTCAATGACATTTTTATTAAATCACATAAAGGAAAAGGGGGATAACAAACGTCAAAATATTGCTAAATTCGATGGTTTTTTGATTGAAAACTTGCTTAAAAATGCAAAATTTGCGAAATTCTGAGATTTGAAGGCCAAATCACATATCGTGAGAAAACATGAAGCAGTATCGAAATATTGGTAAAAACGAATATATTTACATAATTTCACACTACTTGAAAAACGTGAAAAATCGCTATTTTTCCAAATTTGAGGAAATCATACTTCAAATCATAAAGCGAGGTTTTGTATTATTTCGATTCTAGAAAAGACATATAAAGATGTTGTTTCCAATACAAATGATAAAAATCAATGTGTTTTCATTAGAATGAACTAAAATGTTCCTGATTTTCCGTTTATATTACCAATGGAAGATGTACACGTAAAACCGCTCTAATCCGGCTGAAACGTCGATATATGCAATAAAAACAGAACTTCTCCCCTTTTCATCATCTTACTCAGTATTTTAACGAGAAACAAATAGTTGATTGAAAATGAAGTATTTAATGTTATTTTCTAATCAATAATGTGTTTGCATCATTTTTATCGTGTATATTATGAATTATTAAAAATAAACTGAAAATTCACAAAAACGTGGAAAACGGCAAAATATTGCCGAATTCGATGATATTTTTATTAAATCACATAAAGGAAAAGGGGGATAACAAACGTCAAAATATTGCTAAATTCGATGGTTTTTTGATTGAAAACTTGCTTAAAAATGCAAAATTTGCGAAATTCTGAGATTTGAAGGCCAAATCACATATCGTGAGAAAACATGAAGCAGTATCGAAATATTGGTAAGAACGAATATATTTACATAATGTCACACTACTTGAAAAACGTGAAAAATCGCTATTTTTCCAAATTTGAGGAAATCATACTTCAAATCGTAAAGCGAGGTTTTGTATTATTTCGATTCTAGAAAAGACATATAAAGATGTTGTTTCCAATACAAATGATAGAAATCAATGTGTTTTCATTAGAATTAACTAAAATGTTCCTGATTTTCCGTTTATATTACCAATAGAAAATGTACACGTAAAACCGCTCTAATCCGGCTGAAACGTCGATATATGCAATAAAAACAGAACTTCTCCCCTTTTCATCATCTTACTCAGTATTTTAACGAGAAACAAATAGTTGATTGAAAATGAAGTATTTAATGTTATTTTCTAATCAATAATGTGTTTGCATCATTTTTATCGTGTATATAATGAATTATTAAAAATAAACTGAAAATTCACAAAAACGTGGAAAACGGCAAAATATTGCCGAATTCGATGATATTTTTATTAAATCACATAAAGGAAAAGGGGGATAACAAACGTCAAAATATTGCTAAATTCGATGGTTTTTTGATTGAAAACTTGCTTAAAAATGCAAAATTTGCGAAATTCTGAGATTTGAAGGCCAAATCACATATCGTGAGAAAACATGAAGCAGTATCGAAATATTGGTAAGAACGAATATATTTACATAATGTCACACTACTTGAAAAACGTGAAAAATCGCTATTTTTCCAAATTTGAGGAAATCATACTTCAAATCGTAAAGCGAGGTTTTGTATTATTTCGATTCTAGAAAAGACATATAAAGATGTTGTTTCCAATACAAATGATAAAAATCAATGTGTTTTCATTAGAATTAACTAAAATGTTCCTGATTTTCCGTTTATATTACCAATGGAAGATGTACACGTAAAACCGCTATAATCCAGCTGAAACGTCGATATACGCAATAAAAACAGAACTTCTCCCCTTTTCAATATCTTACTCGGTATTTTACCGAGAAACAAATAGTTGATTGAAAATGAAGTATTTAAGGTTAATTTCTAATCAATTATGTGTTTGCATAATTTTTATCGTATATTTAATGAATTAATACCAATAAACTGAAAATTTATAAAAACGTGGAAAAACGGCAAAATATTCGGCCTAATTCGATGATATTTTGCTAAAATCACTTAAAGGAAAAGGGGATATTTAACGTCAAAATATTGCTAAATTCGATGATTTTTAGTACAAAACAAAATGCAAGAAAACTTGCTTAAAATGCAAAATTTGCGAAATTCTGAGATTTGAAAGCCAAATCACATATCGTGAGAAAACATGAAGAATTATCGTAATATTGGTATAAACTAATATATTTACGTACAATCACAATACATGAAAAACGTGAAAAAAATCGCTATATTACCAAATTTGAGGATTTTAACTTCAAATCATCTATCGAGGTTTCGTATTATTTAGATCCTAGAAAAGACATATAAAGATGTTGTTTCCAATACAAATGATAGAAATCAATGTGTTTTCATTAGAATTAACTAAAATGTTCCTGATTTTCCGTTTATATTACCAATGGAAAATGTACACGTAAAACCGCTCAAATCCGGCTGAAACGTCGATATATGCAATAAAAACAGAACTTCTCCCCTTTTCATCATCTTACTCAGTATTTTAACGAGAAACAAATAGTTGATTGAAAATGAGGTATTTAAGGTTATTTTCTAATCAATAATGTGTTTGCATCATTTTTATCGTGTATATAATGAATTATTAAAAATAAACTGAAAATTCACAAAAACGTGGAAAACGGCAAAATATTGCCGAATTCGATGACATTTTTATTAAATCACATAAAGGAAAAGGGGGATAACAAACGTCAAAATATTGCTAAATTCGATGGTTTTTTGATTGAAAACTTGCTTAAAAATGCAAAATTTGCGAAATTCTGAGATTTGAAGGCCAAATCACATATCGTGAGAAAACATGAAGCAGTATCGAAATATTGGTAAAAACGAATATATTTACATAATTTCACACTACTTGAAAAACGTGAAAAATCGCTATTTTTCCAAATTTGAGGAAATCATACTTCAAATCATAAAGCGAGGTTTTGTATTATTTCGATTCTAGAAAAGACATATAAAGATGTTGTTTCCAATACAAATGATAAAAATCAATGTGTTTTCATTAGAATGAACTAAAATGTTCCTGATTTTCCGTTTATATTACCAATGGAAGATGTACACGTAAAACCGCTATAATCCAGCTGAAACGTCGATATACGCAATAGAAACAGAACTTCTCCCCTTTTCAATATCTTACTCAGTATTTTACCGAGAAACAAATAGTTGATTGAAAATGAAGTATTTAAGGTTAATTTCTAATCAATTATGTGTTTGCATAATTTTTATCGTATATTTAATGAATTAATACCAATAAACTGAAAATTTACAAAAACGTGGAAAAACGGCAAAATATTCGGCCTAATTCGATGATATTTTGCTAAAATCACTAAAAGGAAAAGGGGATATTTAACGTCAAAATATTGCTAAATTCGATGATTTTTAGTACAAAACAAAATGCAAGAAAACTTGCTTAAAATGCAAAATTTGCGAAATTCTGAGATTTGAAAGCCAAATCACATATCGTGAGAAAACATGAAGAATTATCGTAATATTGGTATAAACTAATATATTTACGTACAATCACAATACATGAAAAACGTGAAAAAAATCGCTATATTACCAAATTTGAGGATTTTAACTTCAAATCATCTATCGAGGTTTCGTATTATTTAGATCCTAGAAAAGACATATAAAGATGTTGTTTCCAATACAAATGATAGAAATCAATGTGTTTTCATTAGAATTAACTAAAATGTTCCTGATTTTCCCTTTATATTACCAATGGAAAATGTACATGTAAAACCGCTCTAATCCGGCTGAAACGTCGATATATGCAATAAAAACAGAACTTCTCCCCTTTTCATCATCTTACTCAGTATTTTAACGAGAAACAAATAGTTGATTGAAAATGAAGTATTTAAGGTTATTTTCTAATCAATAATGTGTTTGCATCATTTTTATCGTGTATATAATGAATTATTAAAAATAAACTGAAAATTCACAAAAACGTGGAAAACGGCAAAATATTGCCTAATTCGATGATATTTTTATTAAATCACATAAAGGAAAAGGGGGATAACAAACGTCAAAATATTGCTAAATTCGATGGTTTTTTGATTGAAAACTTGCTTAAAAATGCAAAATTTGCGAAATTCTGAGATTCGAAGACCAAATCACATATCGTGAGAAAACATGAAGTAGTATCGAAATATTGGTAAAAACGAATATATTTACATAATGTCACACTACTTGAAAAACGTGAAAAATCGCTATTTTTCCAAATTTGAGGATATCATTCTTCAAATCATAAAGCGAGGTTTTGTATTATTTCGATTCTAGAAAAGACATATAAAGATGTTGTTTCCAATACAAATGATAAAAATCAATGTGTTTTCATTAGAATGAACTAAAATGTTCCTGATTTTCCGTTTATATTACCAATGGAAGATGTACACGTAAAACCGCTATAATCCAGCTGAAACGTCGATATACGCAATAAAAACAGAACTTCTCCCCTTTTCAATATCTTACTCAGTATTTTACCGAGAAACAAATAGTTGATTGAAAATGAAGTATTTAAGGTTAATTTCTAATCAATTATGTGTTTGCATAATTTTTATCGTATATTTAATGAATTAATACCAAAAAACTGAAAATTTACAAAAACGTGGAAAAACGGCAAAATATTCGGCCTAATTCGATGATATTTTGCTAAAATCACTAAAAGGAAAAGGGGATATTTAACGTCAAAATATTGCTAAATTCGATGATTTTTAGTACAAAACAAAATGCAAGAAAACTTGCTTAAAGTGCAAAATTTGCGAAATTCTGAGATTTGAAAGCCAAATCACATATCGTGAGAAAACATGAAGAATTATCGTAATATTGGTATAAACTAATATATTTACGTACAATCACAATACATGAAAAACGTGAAAAAAATCGCTATATTACCAAATTTGAGGATTTTAACTTCAAATCATCTATCGAGGTTTCGTATTATTTAGATCCTAGAAAAGACATATAAAGATGTTGTTTCCAATACAAATGATAGAAATCAATGTGTTTTCATTAGAATTAACTAAAATGTTCCTGATTTTCCGTTTATATTACCAATGGAAAATGTACACGTAAAACCGCTCTAATCCGGCTGAAACGTCGATATATGCAATAAAAACAGAACTTCTCCCCTTTTCATCATCTTACTCAGTATTTTAACGAGAAACAA
This sequence comes from Procambarus clarkii, assembly GCF_040958095.1. Classification (NCBI taxonomy): domain Eukaryota; kingdom Metazoa; phylum Arthropoda; class Malacostraca; order Decapoda; family Cambaridae; genus Procambarus; species Procambarus clarkii. The sequence goes on along the minus strand of NC_091162.1, from coordinate 50,978,984 downwards.
ATAGTTGATTGAAAATGAAGTATTTAAGGTTATTTTCTAATCAATAATGTGTTTGCATCATTTTTATCGTGTATATAATGAATTATTAAAAATAAACTGAAAATTCACAAAAACGTGGAAAACTGCAAAATATTGCTGAATTCGATGATATTTTTATTAAATCACATAAAGGAAAAGGGGGATAACAAACGTCAAAATATTGCTAAATTCGATGGTTTTTTGATTGAAAACTTGCTTAAAAATGCAAAATTTGCGAAATTCTGAGATTTGAAGGCCAAATCACATATCGTGAGAAAACATGAAGCAGTATCGAAATATTGGTAAAAACGAATATATTTACACAATGTCACACTACTTGAAAAACGTGAAAAATCGCTATTTTTCCAAATTTGAGGAAATCATACTTCAAATCATAAAGCGAGGTTTTGTATTATTTCGATTCTAGAAAAGACATATAAAGATGTTGTTTCCAATACAAATGATAAAAATCAATGTGTTTTCATTAGAATGAACTAAAATGTTCCTGATTTTCCGTTTATATTACCAATGGAAGATGTACACGTAAAACCGCTCAAATCCGGCTGAAACGTCGATATATGCAATAAAAACAGAACTTCTCCCCTTTTCATCATCTTACTCAGTATTTTAACGAGAAACAAATAGTTGATTGAAAATGAGGTATTTAAGGTTATTTTCTAATCAATAATGTGTTTGCATCATTTTTATCGTGTATATAATGAATTATTAAAAATAAACTGAAAATTCACAAAAACGTGGAAAACGGCAAAATATTGCCGAATTCGATGACATTTTTATTAAATCACATAAAGGAAAAGGGGGATAACAAACGTCAAAATATTGCTAAATTCGATGGTTTTTTGATTGAAAACTTGCTTAAAAATGCAAAATTTGCGAAATTCTGAGATTTGAAGGCCAAATCACATATCGTGAGAAAACATGAAGCAGTATCGAAATATTGGTAAAAACGAATATATTTACATAATGTCACACTACTTGAAAAACGTGAAAAATCGCTATTTTTCCAAATTTGAGGAAATCATACTTCAAATCATAAAGCGAGGTTTTGTATTATTTCGATTCTAGAAAAGACATATAAAGATGTTGTTTCCAATACAAATGATAAAAATCAATGTGTTTTCATTAGAATGAACTAAAATGTTCCTGATTTTCCGTTTATATTACCAATGGAAGATGTACACGTAAAACCGCTATAATCCAGCTGAAACGTCGATATACGCAATAGAAACAGAACTTCTCCCCTTTTCAATATCTTACTCAGTATTTTACCGAGAAACAAATAGTTGATTGAAAATGAAGTATTTAAGGTTAATTTCTAATCAATTATGTGTTTGCATAATTTTTATCGTATATTTAATGAATTAATACCAATAAACTGAAAATTTACAAAAACGTGGAAAAACGGCAAAATATTCGGCCTAATTCGATGATATTTTGCTAAAATCACTAAAAGGAAAAGGGGATATTTAACGTCAAAATATTGCTAAATTCGATGATTTTTAGTACAAAACAAAATGCAAGAAAACTTGCTTAAAATTCAAAATTTGCGAAATTCTGAGATTTGAAAGCCAAATCACATATCGTGAGAAAACATGAAGAATTATCGTAATATTGGTATAAACTAATATATTTACGTACAATCACAATACATGAAAAACGTGAAAAAAATCGCTATATTACAAAATTTGAGGATTTTAACTTCAAATCATCTATCGAGGTTTCGTATTATTTAGATCCTAGAAAAGACATATAAAGATGTTGTTTCCAATACAAATAATAGAAATCAATGTGTTTTCATTAGAATTAACTAAAATGTTCCTGATTTTCCGTTTATATTACCAATGGAAAATGTACACGTAAAACCGCTCAAATCCGGCTGAAACGTCGATATATGCAATAAAAACAGAACTTCTCCCCTTTTCATCAACTTACTCAGTATTTTAAAGAGAAACAAATAGTTGATTGAAAATGAAGTATTTAAGGTTATTTTCTAATCAATAATGTGTTTGCATCATTTTTATCGTGTATATAATGAATTATTAAAAATAAACTGAAAATTCACAAAAACGTGGAAAACGGCAAAATATTGCCGAATTCGATGACATTTTTATTAAATCACATAAAGGAAAAGGGGGATAACAAACGTCAAAATATTGCTAAATTCGATGGTTTTTTGATTGAAAACTTGCTTAAAAATGCAAAATTTGCGAAATTCTGAGATTCGAAGGCCAAATCACATATCGTGAGAAAACATGAAGTAGTATAGAAATATTGGTAAAAACGAATATATTTACATAATGTCACACTACTTGAAAAACGTGAAAAATCGCTATTTTTCCAAATTTGAGGAAATCATTCTTCAAATCATAAAGCGAGGTTTTGTATTATTTCGATTCTAGAAAAGACATATAAAGATGTTGTTTCCAATACAAATGATAAAAATCAATGTGTTTTCATTAGAATGAACTAAAATGTTCCTGGTTTTCCGTTTATATTACCAATGGAAGATGTACACGTAAAACCGCTATAATCCAGCTGAAACGTCGATATACGCAATAAAAACAGAACTTCTCCCCATTTCAATATCTTACTCAGTATTTTACCGAGAAACAAATAGTTGATTGAAAATGAAGTATTTAAGGTTAATTTCTAATCAATTATGTGTTTGCATAATTTTTATCGTATATTTAATGAATTAATACCAATAAACTGAAAATTTACAAAAACGTGGAAAAACGGCAAAATATTCGGCCTAATTCGATGATATTTTGCTAAAATCACTAGAAGGAAAAGGGGATATTTAACGTCAAAATATTGCTAAATTCGATTATTTTTAGTACAAAACAAAATGCAAGAAAACTTGCTTAAAATGCAAAATTTGCGAAATTCTGAGATTTGAAAGCCAAATCACATATCGTGAGAAAACATGAAGAATTATCGTAATATTGGTATAAACTAATATATTTACGTACAATCACAATACATGAAAAACGTGAAAAAAATCGCTATATTACCAAATTTGAGGATTTTAACTTCAAATCATCTATCGAGGTTTCGTATTATTTAGATCCTAGAAAAGACATATGAAGATGTTGTTTCCAATACAAATGATAAAAATCAATGTGTTTTCATTAGAATGAACTAAAATGTTCCTGATTTTCCGTTTATATTACCAATGGAAGATGTACACGTAAAACCGCTCTAATCCGGCTGAAACGTCGATATATGCAATAAAAACAGAACTTCTCCCCTTTTCATCATCTTACTCAGTATTTTAACGAGAAACAAATAGTTGATTGAAAATGAAGTATTTAATGTTATTTTCTAATCAATAATGTGTTTGCATCATTTTTATCGTGTATATTATGAATTATTAAAAATAAACTGAAAATTCACAAAAACGTGGAAAACGGCAAAATATTGCCGAATTCGATGATATTTTTATTAAATCACATAAAGGAAAAGGGGGATAACAAACGTCAAAATATTGCTAAATTCGATGGTTTTTTGATTGAAAACTTGCTTAAAAATGCAAAATTTGCGAAATTCTGAGATTTGAAGGCCAAATCACATATCGTGAGAAAACATGAAGCAGTATCGAAATATTGGTAAAAACGAATATATTTACATAATGTCACACTACTTGAAAAACGTGAAAAATCGCTATTTTTCCAAATTTGAGGAAATCATACTTCAAATCATAAAGCGAGGTTTTGTATTATTTCGATTCTAGAAAAGACATATAAAGATGTTGTTTCCAATACAAATGATAAAAATCAATGTGTTTTCATTAGAATGAACTAAAATGTTCCTGATTTTCCGTTTATATTACCAATGGAAGATGTACACGTAAAACCGCTATAATCCAGCTGAAACGTCGATATACGCAATAGAAACAGAACTTCTCCCCTTTTCAATATCTTACTCAGTATTTTACCGAGAAACAAATAGTTGATTGAAAATGAAGTATTTAAGGTTAATTTCTAATCAATTATGTGTTTGCATAATTTTTATCGTATATTTAATGAATTAATACCAATAAACTGAAAATTTACAAAAACGTGGAAAAACGGCAAAATATTCGGCCTAATTCGATGATATTTTGCTAAAATCACTAAAAGGAAAAGGGGATATTTAACGTCAAAATATTGCTAAATTCGATGATTTTTAGTACAAAACAAAATGCAAGAAAACTTGCTTAAAATTCAAAATTTGCGAAATTCTGAGATTTGAAAGCCAAATCACATATCGTGAGAAAACATGAAGAATTATCGTAATATTGGTATAAACTAATATATTTACGTACAATCACAATACATGAAAAACGTGAAAAAAATCGCTATATTACAAAATTTGAGGATTTTAACTTCAAATCATCTATCGAGGTTTCGTATTATTTAGATCCTAGAAAAGACATATAAAGATGTTGTTTCCAATACAAATAATAGAAATCAATGTGTTTTCATTAGAATTAACTAAAATGTTCCTGATTTTCCGTTTATATTACCAATGGAAAATGTACACGTAAAACCGCTCAAATCCGGCTGAAACGTCGATATATGCAATAAAAACAGAACTTCTCCCCTTTTCATCAACTTACTCAGTATTTTAAAGAGAAACAAATAGTTGATTGAAAATGAAGTATTTAAGGTTATTTTCTAATCAATAATGTGTTTGCATCATTTTTATCGTGTATATAATGAATTATTAAAAATAAACTGAAAATTCACAAAAACGTGGAAAACGGCAAAATATTGCCGAATTCGATGACATTTTTATTAAATCACATAAAGGAAAAGGGGGATAACAAACGTCAAAATATTGCTAAATTCGATGGTTTTTTGATTGAAAACTTGCTTAAAAATGCAAAATTTGCGAAATTCTGAGATTCGAAGGCCAAATCACATATCGTGAGAAAACATGAAGTAGTATAGAAATATTGGTAAAAACGAATATATTTACATAATGTCACACTACTTGAAAAACGTGAAAAATCGCTATTTTTCCAAATTTGAGGAAATCATTCTTCAAATCATAAAGCGAGGTTTTGTATTATTTCGATTCTAGAAAAGACATATAAAGATGTTGTTTCCAATACAAATGATAAAAATCAATGTGTTTTCATTAGAATGAACTAAAATGTTCCTGATTTTCCGTTTATATTACCAATGGAAGATGTACACGTAAAACCGCTCAAATCCGGCTGAAACGTCGATATATGCAATAAAAACAGAACTTCTCCCCTTTTCATCATCTTACTCAGTATTTTAACGAGAAACAAATAGTTGATTGAAAATGAGGTATTTAAGGTTATTTTCTAATCAATAATGTGTTTGCATCATTTTTATCGTGTATATAATGAATTATTAAAAATAAACTGAAAATTCACAAAAACGTGGAAAACGGCAAAATATTGCCGAATTCGATGACATTTTTATTAAATCACATAAAGGAAAAGGGGGATAACAAACGTCAAAATATTGCAAAATTCGATGGTTTTTTGATTGAAAACTTGCTTAAAAATGCAAAATTTGCGAAATTCTGAGATTTGAAGGCCAAATCACATATCGTGAGAAAACATGAAGCAGTATCGAAATATTGGTAAAAACGAATATATTTACATAATGTCACACTACTTGAAAAACGTGAAAAATCGCTATTTTTCCAAATTTGAGGAAATCATACTTCAAATCATAAAGCGAGGTTTTGTATTATTTCGATTCTAGAAAAGACATATAAAGATGTTGTTTCCAATACAAATGATAAAAATCAATGTGTTTTCATTAGAATGAACTAAAATGTTCCTGATTTTCCGTTTATATTACCAATGGAAGATGTACACGTAAAACCGCTATAATCCAGCTGAAACGTCGATATACGCAATAGAAACAGAACTTCTCCCCTTTTCAATATCTTACTCAGTATTTTACCGAGAAACAAATAGTTGATTGAAAATGAAGTATTTAAGGTTAATTTCTAATCAATTATGTGTTTGCATAATTTTTATCGTATATTTAATGAATTAATACCAATAAACTGAAAATTTACAAAAACGTGGAAAAACGGCAAAATATTCGGCCTAATTCGATGATATTTTGCTAAAATCACTAAAAGGAAAAGGGGATATTTAACGTCAAAATATTGCTAAATTCGATGATTTTTAGTACAAAACAAAATGCAAGAAAACTTGCTTAAAATTCAAAATTTGCGAAATTCTGAGATTTGAAAGCCAAATCACATATCGTGAGAAAACATGAAGAATTATCGTAATATTGGTATAAACTAATATATTTACGTACAATCACAATACATGAAAAACGTGAAAAAAATCGCTATATTACAAAATTTGAGGATTTTAACTTCAAATCATCTATCGAGGTTTCGTATTATTTAGATCCTAGAAAAGACATATAAAGATGTTGTTTCCAATACAAATAATAGAAATCAATGTGTTTTCATTAGAATTAACTAAAATGTTCCTGATTTTCCGTTTATATTACCAATGGAAAATGTACACGTAAAACCGCTCAAATCCGGCTGAAACGTCGATATATGCAATAAAAACAGAACTTCTCCCCTTTTCATCAACTTACTCAGTATTTTAAAGAGAAACAAATAGTTGATTGAAAATGAAGTATTTAAGGTTATTTTCTAATCAATAATGTGTTTGCATCATTTTTATCGTGTATATAATGAATTATTAAAAATAAACTGAAAATTCACAAAAACGTGGAAAACGGCAAAATATTGCCGAATTCGATGACATTTTTATTAAATCACATAAAGGAAAAGGGGGATAACAAACGTCAAAATATTGCTAAATTCGATGGTTTTTTGATTGAAAACTTGCTTAAAAATGCAAAATTTGCGAAATTCTGAGATTCGAAGGCCAAATCACATATCGTGAGAAAACATGAAGTAGTATAGAAATATTGGTAAAAACGAATATATTTACATAATGTCACACTACTTGAAAAACGTGAAAAATCGCTATTTTTCCAAATTTGAGGAAATCATTCTTCAAATCATAAAGCGAGGTTTTGTATTATTTCGATTCTAGAAAAGACATATAAAGATGTTGTTTCCAATACAAATGATAAAAATCAATGTGTTTTCATTAGAATGAACTAAAATGTTCCTGGTATTCCGTTTATATTACCAATGGAAGATGTACACGTAAAACCGCTATAATCCAGCTGAAACGTCGATATACGCAATAAAAACAGAACTTCTCCCCATTTCAATATCTTACTCAGTATTTTACCGAGAAACAAATAGTTGATTGAAAATGAAGTATTTAAGGTTAATTTCTAATCAATTATGTGTTTGCATAATTTTTATCGTATATTTAATGAATTAATACCAATAAACTGAAAATTTACAAAAACGTGGAAAAACGGCAAAATATTCGGCCTAATTCGATGATATTTTGCTAAAATCACTAAAAGGAAAAGGGGATATTTAACGTCAAAATATTGCTAAATTCGATTATTTTTAGTACAAAACAAAATGCAAGAAAACTTGCTTAAAATGCAAAATTTGCGAAATTCTGAGATTTGAAAGCCAAATCACATATCGTGAGAAAACATGAAGAATTATCGTAATATTGGTATAAACTAATATATTTACGTACAATCACAATACATGAAAAACGTGAAAAAAATCGCTATATTACCAAATTTGAGGATTTTAACTTCAAATCATCTATCGAGGTTTCGTATTATTTAGATCCTAGAAAAGACATATGAAGATGTTGTTTCCAATACAAATGATAAAAATCAATGTGTTTTCATTAGAATGAACTAAAATGTTCCTGATTTTCCGTTTATATTACCAATGGAAGATGTACACGTAAAACCGCTCTAATCCGGCTGAAACGTCGATATATGCAATAAAAACAGAACTTCTCCCCTTTTCATCATCTTACTCAGTATTTTAACGAGAAACAAATAGTTGATTGAAAATGAAGTATTTAATGTTATTTTCTAATCAATAATGTGTTTGCATCATTTTTATCGTGTATATTATGAATTATTAAAAATAAACTGAAAATTCACAAAAACGTGGAAAACGGCAAAATATTGCCGAATTCGATGATATTTTTATTAAATCACATAAAGGAAAAGGGGGATAACAAACGTCAAAATATTGCTAAATTCGATGGTTTTTTGATTGAAAACTTGCTTAAAAATGCAAAATTTGCGAAATTCTGAGATTTGAAGGCCAAATCACATATCGTGAGAAAACATGAAGCAGTATCGAAATATTGGTAAAAACGAATATATTTACATAATGTCACACTACTTGAAAAACGTGAAAAATCGCTATTTTTCCAAATTTGAGGAAATCATACTTCAAATCATAAAGCGAGGTTTTGTATTATTTCGATTCTAGAAAAGACATATAAAGATGTTGTTTCCAATACAAATGATAAAAATCAATGTGTTTTCATTAGAATGAACTAAAATGTTCCTGATTTTCCGTTTATATTACCAATGGAAGATGTACACGTAAAACCGCTATAATCCAGCTGAAACGTCGATATACGCAATAGAAACAGAACTTCTCCCCTTTTCAATATCTTACTCAGTATTTTACCGAGAAACAAATAGTTGATTGAAAATGAAGTATTTAAGGTTAATTTCTAATCAATTATGTGTTTGCATAATTTTTATCGTATATTTAATGAATTAATACCAATAAACTGAAAATTTACAAAAACGTGGAAAAACGGCAAAATATTCGGCCTAATTCGATGATATTTTGCTAAAATCACTAAAAGGAAAAGGGGATATTTAACGTCAAAATATTGCTAAATTCGATGATTTTTAGTACAAAACAAAATGCAAGAAAACTTGCTTAAAATTCAAAATTTGCGAAATTCTGAGATTTGAAAGCCAAATCACATATCGTGAGAAAACATGAAGAATTATCGTAATATTGGTATAAACTAATATATTTACGTACAATCACAATACATGAAAAACGTGAAAAAAATCGCTATATTACAAAATTTGAGGATTTTAACTTCAAATCATCTATCGAGGTTTCGTATTATTTAGATCCTAGAAAAGACATATAAAGATGTTGTTTCCAATACAAATAATAGAAATCAATGTGTTTTCATTAGAATTAACTAAAATGTTCCTGATTTTCCGTTTATATTACCAATGGAAAATGTACACGTAAAACCGCTCTAATCCGGCTGAAACGTCGATATATGCAATAAAAACAGAACTTCTCCCCTTTTCATCATCTTACTCAGTATTTTAACGAGAAACAAATAGTTGATTGAAAATGAAGTATTTAAGGTTATTTTCTAATCAATAATGTGTTTGCATCATTTTTATCGTGTATATAATGAATTATTAAAAATAAACTGAAAATTCACAAAAACGTGGAAAACTGCAAAATATTGCTGAATTCGATGATATTTTTATTAAATCACATAAAGGAAAAGGGGGATAACAAACGTCAAAATATTGCTAAATTCGATGGTTTTTTGATTGAAAACTTGCTTAAAAATGCAAAATTTGCGAAATTCTGAGATTTGAAGGCCAAATCACATATCGTGAGAAAACATGAAGCAGTATCGAAATATTGGTAAAAACGAATATATTTACACAATGTCACACTACTTGAAAAACGTGAAAAATCGCTATTTTTCCAAATTTGAGGAAATCATACTTCAAATCATAAAGCGAGGTTTTGTATTATTTCGATTCTAGAAAAGACATATAAAGATGTTGTTTCCAATACAAATGATAAAAATCAATGTGTTTTCATTAGAATGAACTAAAATGTTCCTGATTTTCCGTTTATATTACCAATGGAAGATGTACACGTAAAACCGCTCAAATCCGGCTGAAACGTCGATATATGCAATAAAAACAGAACTTCTCCCCTTTTCATCATCTTACTCAGTATTTTAACGAGAAACAAATAGTTGATTGAAAATGAGGTATTTAAGGTTATTTTCTAATCAATAATGTGTTTGCATCATTTTTATCGTGTATATAATGAATTATTAAAAATAAACTGAAAATTCACAAAAACGTGGAAAACGGCAAAATATTGCCGAATTCGATGACATTTTTATTAAATCACATAAAGGAAAAGGGGGATAACAAACGTCAAAATATTGCTAAATTCGATGGTTTTTTGATTGAAAACTTGCTTAAAAATGCAAAATTTGCGAAATTCTGAGATTTGAAGGCCAAATCACATATCGTGAGAAAACATGAAGCAGTATCGAAATATTGGTAAAAACGAATATATTTACATAATGTCACACTACTTGAAAAACGTGAAAAATCGCTATTTTTCCAAATTTGAGGAAATCATACTTCAAATCATAAAGCGAGGTTTTGTATTATTTCGATTCTAGAAAAGACATATAAAGATGTTGTTTCCAATACAAATGATAAAAATCAATGTGTTTTCATTAGAATGAACTAAAATGTTCCTGATTTTCCGTTTATATTACCAATGGAAGATGTACACGTAAAACCGCTATAATCCAGCTGAAACGTCGATATACGCAATAGAAACAGAACTTCTCCCCTTTTCAATATCTTACTCAGTATTTTACCGAGAAACAAATAGTTGATTGAAAATGAAGTATTTAAGGTTAATTTCTAATCAATTATGTGTTTGCATAATTTTTATCGTATATTTAATGAATTAATACCAATAAACTGAAAATTTACAAAAACGTGGAAAAACGGCAAAATATTCGGCCTAATTCGATGATATTTTGCTAAAATCACTAAAAGGAAAAGGGGATATTTAACGTCAAAATATTGCTAAATTCGATGATTTTTAGTACAAAACAAAATGCAAGAAAACTTGCTTAAAATTCAAAATTTGCGAAATTCTGAGATTTGAAAGCCAAATCACATATCGTGAGAAAACATGAAGAATTATCGTAATATTGGTATAAACTAATATATTTACGTACAATCACAATACATGAAAAACGTGAAAAAAATCGCTATATTACAAAATTTGAGGATTTTAACTTCAAATCATCTATCGAGGTTTCGTATTATTTAGATCCTAGAAAAGACATATAAAGATGTTGTTTCCAATACAAATAATAGAAATCAATGTGTTTTCATTAGAATTAACTAAAATGTTCCTGATTTTCCGTTTATATTACCAATGGAAAATGTACACGTAAAACCGCTCAAATCCGGCTGAAACGTCGATATATGCAATAAAAACAGAACTTCTCCCCTTTTCATCAACTTACTCAGTATTTTAAAGAGAAACAAATAGTTGATTGAAAATGAAGTATTTAAGGTTATTTTCTAATCAATAATGTGTTTGCATCATTTTTATCGTGTATATAATGAATTATTAAAAATAAACTGAAAATTCACAAAAACGTGGAAAACGGCAAAATATTGCCGAATTCGATGACATTTTTATTAAATCACATAAAGGAAAAGGGGGATAACAAACGTCAAAATATTGCTAAATTCGATGGTTTTTTGATTGAAAACTTGCTTAAAAATGCAAAATTTGCGAAATTCTGAGATTCGAAGGCCAAATCACATATCGTGAGAAAACATGAAGTAGTATAGAAATATTGGTAAAAACGAATATATTTACATAATGTCACACTACTTGAAAAACGTGAAAAATCGCTATTTTTCCAAATTTGAGGAAATCATTCTTCAAATCATAAAGCGAGGTTTTGTATTATTTCGATTCTAGAAAAGACATATAAAGATGTTGTTTCCAATACAAATGATAAAAATCAATGTGTTTTCATTAGAATGAACTAAAATGTTCCTGGTTTTCCGTTTATATTACCAATGGAAGATGTACACGTAAAACCGCTATAATCCAGCTGAAACGTCGATATACGCAATAAAAACAGAACTTCTCCCCATTTCAATATCTTACTCAGTATTTTACCGAGAAACAAATAGTTGATTGAAAATGAAGTATTTAAGGTTAATTTCTAATCAATTATGTGTTTGCATAATTTTTATCGTATATTTAATGAATTAATACCAATAAACTGAAAATTTACAAAAACGTGGAAAAACGGCAAAATATTCGGCCTAATTCGATGATATTTTGCTAAAATCACTAGAAGGAAAAGGGGATATTTAACGTCAAAATATTGCTAAATTCGATTATTTTTAGTACAAAACAAAATGCAAGAAAACTTGCTTAAAATGCAAAATTTGCGAAATTCTGAGATTTGAAAGCCAAATCACATATCGTGAGAAAACATGAAGAATTATCGTAATATTGGTATAAACTAATATATTTACGTACAATCACAATACATGAAAAACGTGAAAAAAATCGCTATATTACCAAATTTGAGGATTTTAACTTCAAATCATCTATCGAGGTTTCGTATTATTTAGATCCTAGAAAAGACATATGAAGATGTTGTTTCCAATACAAATGATAAAAATCAATGTGTTTTCATTAGAATGAACTAAAATGTTCCTGATTTTCCGTTTATATTACCAATGGAAGATGTACACGTAAAACCGCTCTAATCCGGCTGAAACGTCGATATATGCAATAAAAACAGAACTTCTCCCCTTTTCATCATCTTACTCAGTATTTTAACGAGAAACAAATAGTTGATTGAAAATGAAGTATTTAATGTTATTTTCTAATCAATAATGTGTTTGCATCATTTTTATCGTGTATATTATGAATTATTAAAAATAAACTGAAAATTCACAAAAACGTGGAAAACGGCAAAATATTGCCGAATTCGATGATATTTTTATTAAATCACATAAAGGAAAAGGGGGATAACAAACGTCAAAATATTGCTAAATTCGATGGTTTTTTTGATTGAAAACTTGCTTAAAAATGCAAAATTTGCGAAATTCTGAGATTTGAAGGCCAAATCACATATCGTGAGAAAACATGAAGCAGTATCGAAATATTGGTAAAAACGAATATATTTACATAATGTCACACTACTTGAAAAACGTGAAAAATCGCTATTTTCCAAATTTGAGGAAATCATACTTCAAATCATAAAGCGAGGTTTTGTATTATTTCGATTCTAGAAAAGACATATAAAGATGTTGTTTCCAATACAAATGATAAAAATCAATGTGTTTTCATTAGAATGAACTAAAATGTTCCTGATTTTCCGTTTATATTACCAATGGAAGATGTACACGTAAAACCGCTATAATCCAGCTGAAACGTCGATATACGCAATAGAAAACAGAACTTCTCCCCTTTTCAATATCTTACTCAGTATTTTACCGAGAAACAAATAGTTGATTGAAAATGAAGTATTTAAGGTTAATTTCTAATCAATTATGTGTTTGCATAATTTTTATCGTATATTTAATGAATTAATACCAATAAACTGAAAATTTACAAAAACGTGGAAAAACGGCAAAATATTCGGCCTAATTCGATGATATTTTGCTAAAATCACTAAAAGGAAAAGGGGATATTTAACGTCAAAATATTGCTAAATTCGATGATTTTTAGTACAAAACAAAATGCAAGAAAACTTGCTTAAAATTCAAAATTTGCGAAATTCTGAGATTTGAAAGCCAAATCACATATCGTGAGAAAACATGAAGAATTATCGTAATATTGGTATAAACTAATATATTTACGTACAATCACAATACATGAAAAACGTGAAAAAAATCGCTATATTACAAAATTTGAGGATTTTAACTTCAAATCATCTATCGAGGTTTCGTATTATTTAGATCCTAGAAAAGACATATAAAGATGTTGTTTCCAATACAAATAATAGAAATCAATGTGTTTTCATTAGAATTAACTAAAATGTTCCTGATTTTCCGTTTATATTACCAATGGAAAATGTACACGTAAAACCGCTCAAATCCGGCTGAAACGTCGATATATGCAATAAAAACAGAACTTCTCCCCTTTTCATCAACTTACTCAGTATTTTAAAGAGAAACAAATAGTTGATTGAAAATGAAGTATTTAAGGTTATTTTCTAATCAATAATGTGTTTGCATCATTTTTATCGTGTATATAATGAATTATTAAAAATAAACTGAAAATTCACAAAAACGTGGAAAACGGCAAAATATTGCCGAATTCGATGACATTTTTATTAAATCACATAAAGGAAAAGGGGGATAACAAACGTCAAAATATTGCTAAATTCGATGGTTTTTTGATTGAAAACTTGCTTAAAAATGCAAAATTTGCGAAATTCTGAGATTCGAAGGCCAAATCACATATCGTGAGAAAACATGAAGTAGTATAGAAATATTGGTAAAAACGAATATATTTACATAATGTCACACTACTTGAAAAACGTGAAAAATCGCTATTTTTCCAAATTTGAGGAAATCATTCTTCAAATCATAAAGCGAGGTTTTGTATTATTTCGATTCTAGAAAAGACATATAAAGATGTTGTTTCCAATACAAATGATAAAAATCAATGTGTTTTCATTAGAATGAACTAAAATGTTCCTGATTTTCCGTTTATATTACCAATGGAAGATGTACACGTAAAACCGCTCAAATCCGGCTGAAACGTCGATATATGCAATAAAAACAGAACTTCTCCCCTTTTCATCATCTTACTCAGTATTTTAACGAGAAACAAATAGTTGATTGAAAATGAGGTATTTAAGGTTATTTTCTAATCAATAATGTGTTTGCATCATTTTTATCGTGTATATAATGAATTATTAAAAATAAACTGAAAATTCACAAAAACGTGGAAAACGGCAAAATATTGCCGAATTCGATGACATTTTTATTAAATCACATAAAGGAAAAAGGGGGATAACAAACGTCAAAATATTGCAAAATTCGATGGTTTTTTGATTGAAAACTTGCTTAAAAATGCAAAATTTGCGAAATTCTGAGATTTGAAGGCCAAATCACATATCGTGAGAAAACATGAAGCAGTATCGAAATATTGGTAAAAACGAATATATTTACATAATGTCACACTACTTGAAAAACGTGAAAAATCGCTATTTTTCCAAATTTGAGGAAATCATACTTCAAATCATAAAGCGAGGTTTTGTATTATTTCGATTCTAGAAAAGACATATAAAGATGTTGTTTCCAATACAAATGATAAAAATCAATGTGTTTTCATTAGAATGAACTAAAATGTTCCTGATTTTCCGTTTATATTACCAATGGAAGATGTACACGTAAAAACCGCTATAATCCAGCTGAAACGTCGATATACGCAATAGAAACAGAACTTCTCCCCTTTTCAATATCTTACTCAGTATTTTACCGAGAAACAAATAGTTGATTGAAAATGAAGTATTTAAGGTTAATTTCTAATCAATTATGTGGTTTGCATAATTTTTATCGTATATTTAATGAATTAATACCAATAAACTGAAAATTTACAAAAACGTGGAAAAACGGCAAAATATTCGGCCTAATTCGATGATATTTTGCTAAAATCACTAAAAGGAAAAGGGGATATTTAACGTCAAAATATTGCTAAATTCGATGATTTTTAGTACAAAACAAAATGCAAGAAAACTTGCTTAAAATTCAAAAATTTGCGAAATTCTGAGATTTGAAAGCCAAATCACATATCGTGAGAAAACATGAAGAATTATCGTAATATTGGTATAAACTAATATATTTACGTACAATCACAATACATGAAAAACGTGAAAAAAATCGCTATATTACAAAATTTGAGGATTTTAACTTCAAATCATCTATCGAGGTTTCGTATTATTTAGATCCTAGAAAAGACATATAAAGATGTTGTTTCCAATACAAATAATAGAAATCAATGTGTTTTCATTAGAATTAACTAAAATGTTCCTGATTTTCCGTTTATATTACCAATGGAAAATGTACACGTAAAACCGCTCAAATCCGGCTGAAACGTCGATATATGCAATAAAAACAGAACTTCTCCCCTTTCATCAACTTACTCAGTATTTTAAAGAGAAACAAATAGTTTGATTGAAAATGAAGTATTTAAGGTTATTTTCTAATCAATAATGTGTTTGCATCATTTTTATCGTGTATATAATGAATTATTAAAAATAAACTGAAAAATTCACAAAAACGTGGAAAACGGCAAAATATTGCCGAATTCGATGACATTTTTATTAAATCACATAAAGGAAAAGGGGGATAACAAACGTCAAAATATTGCTAAATTCGATGGTTTTTTGATTGAAAACTTGCTTAAAAATGCAAATTTGCGAAAATTCTGAGATTTGAAGGCCAAATCACATATCGTGAGAAAACATGAAGCAGTATCGAAATATTGGTAAAAACGAATATATTTACATAATGTCACACTACTTGAAAAACGTGAAAAATCGCTATTTTTCCAAATTTGAGGAAATCATACTTCAAATCATAAAGCGAGGTTTTGTATTATTTCGATTCTAGAAAAGACATATAAAGATGTTGTTTCCAATACAAATGATAAAAATCAATGTGTTTTCATTAGAATGAACTAAAATGTTCCTGATTTTCCGTTTATATTACCAATGGAAGATGTACACGTAAAAACCGCTATAATCCAGCTGAAAACGTCGATATACGCAATAGAAACAGAACTTCTCCCCTTTTCAATATCTTACTCAGTATTTTACCGAGAAACAAATAGTTGATTGAAAATGAAGTATTTAAGGTTAATTTCTAATCAATTATGTGTTTGCATAATTTTTATCGTATATTTAATGAATTAATACCAATAAACTGAAAATTTACAAAACGTGGAAAAAACGGCAAAATATTCGGCCTAATTCGATGATATTTTGCTAAAATCACTAAAAGGAAAAGGGGATATTTAACGTCAAAATATTGCTAAATTCGATGATTTTTTAGTACAAAACAAAATGCAAGAAAACTTGCTTAAAATTCAAAATTTGCGAAATTCTGAGATTTGAAAGCCAAATCACATATCGTGAGAAAACATGAAGAATTATCGTAATATTGGTATAAACTAATATATTTACGTACAATCACAATACATGAAAAACGTGAAAAAAATCGCTATATTACAAAATTTGAGGATTTTAACTTCAAATCATCTATCGAGGTTTCGTATTATTTAGATCCTAGAAAAGACATATAAAGATGTTGTTTCCAATACAAATTAATAGAAATCAATGTGTTTTCATTAGAATTAACTAAAATGTTCCTGATTTTCCGTTTATATTACCAATGGAAAATGTACACGTAAAACCGCTCTAAATCCGGCTGAAACGTCGATATATGCAATAAAAACAGAACTTCTCCCCTTTTCATCATACTTACTCAGTATTTTAAACGAGAAACAAATAGTTGATTGAAAATGAAGTATTTAAGGTTATTTTCTAATCAATAATGTGTTTGCATCATTTTTATCGTGTATATAATGAATTATTAAAAATAAACTGAAAATTCACAAAAACGTGGAAAACGGCAAAATATTGCCGAATTCGATGATATTTTTATTAAATCACATAAAGGAAAAGGGGGATAACAAACGTCAAAATATTGCTAAATTCGATGGTTTTTTTGATTGAAAAACTTGCATTAAAAATGCAAAATTTGCGAAATTCTGAGATTTGAAGGCCAAATCACATATCGTGAGAAACATGAAGCAGTATCGAAATATTGGTAAAAACGAATATATTTACATAATGTCACACTACTTGAAAAACGTGAAAAATCGCTATTTTTCCAAATTTGAGGAAATCATACTTCAAATCATAAAGCGAGGTTTTGTATTATTTCGATTCTAGAAAAGACATATAAAGATGTTGTTTCCAATACAAATGATAAAAATCAATGTGTTTTCATTAGAATGAACTAAAATGTTCCTGATTTCCGTTTATATTACCAATGGAAGATGTACACGTAAAACCGCTATAATCCAGCTGAACGTCGATATACGCAATAGAAACAGAACTTCTCCCCTTTTCAATATCTTACTCAGTATTTTACCGAGAAACAAATAGTTGATTGAAAATGAAGTATTTAAGGTTAATTTCTAATCAATATGTGTTTGCATAATTTTTATCGTATATTTAATGAATTAATACCAATAAACTGAAAATTTACAAAAACGTGGAAAAACGGCAAAATATTCGGCCTAATTCGATGATATTTTGCTAAAATCACTAAAGGAAAAGGGGATATTTAACGTCAAAATATTGCTAAATTCGATGATTTTTAGTACAAAACAAAATGCAAGAAAACTTGCTTAAAATTCAAAATTTGCGAAATTCTGAGATTTGAAAGCCAAATCACATATCGTGAGGAAAACATGAAGAATTATCGTAATATTGGTATAAACTAATATATTTACGTACAATCACAATACATGAAAAACGTGAAAAAAATCGCTATATTACAAAATTTGAGGATTTTAACTTCAAATCATCTATCGAGGTTTCGTATTATTTAGATCCTAGAAAAGGACATATAAAGATGTTGTTTCCAATACAAATGATAGAAATCAATGTGTTTTCATTAGAATTAACTAAAATGTTCCTGATTTTCCGTTTATATTACCAATGGAAATGTACACGTAAAACCGCTCTAATCCGCGCTGAAACGTCGATATATGCAATAAAAACAGAACTTCTCCCCTTTTCATCATCTTACTCAGTATTTTAACGAGAAACAAATAGTTGATTGAAAATGAAGTATTTAAGGTTATTTTCTAATCAATAATGTGTTTGCATCATTTTTATCGTATATAATGAATTAATTAAAAATAAACTGAAAATTCACAAAAACGTGGAAAACGGCAAAATATTGCTAATTCGATGATATTTTTATTAAATCACATAAAGGAAAAGGGGATAACAAACGTCAAAATATTGCTAAATTCGATGGTTTTTTATTGAAAACTTGCTTAAAAATGCAAAATTTGCGAAATTCTGAGATTTGAAGGCCAAATCACATATCGTGAGAAAACATGAAGCAGTATCGAAATATTGGTAAAACGAATATATTTACATCACACATACTGAAAAACGTGAAAAATCGCTATTTTTCCAAATTTGAGGAAATCATACTTCAAATCATAAAGCGAGGTTTTGTATTATTTCGATTCTAGAAAAGACATATAAAGATGTTGTTTCCAATACAAATGATAAAATCAATGTGTTTTCATTAGAATTAACTAAAATGTTCCTGATTTTCCGTTTATATTACCAATGGAAATGTACACGTAAAACCGCTCTATCCGGCTGAAACGTCGATATATGCAATAAAAACAGAACTTCTCCCCTTTTCATCATCTTACTCAGTATTTTAACGAGAAACAAATAGTTGATTGAAAATGAAGTATTTAAGGTTATTTCTAATCAATAATGTGTTTGCATCATTTTTATCGTGTATATAATGAATTATTAAAAATAAACTGAAAATTCACAAAAACGTGGAAAACGGCAAAATATTGCCTAATTCGATGATATTTTTATTAAATCACATAAAGGAAAAGGGGGATAACAAACGTCAAATATTGCTAAATTCGATGGTTTTTGATTGAAAAACTTGCTTAAAAATGCAAAATTTGCGAAATTCTGAGATTTGAAGGGCCAAATCACATATCGTGAGAAAACATGAAGCAGTATCGAAATATTGGTAAAAACGAATATATTTACATAATGTCACACTACTTGAAAAACGTGAAAAATCGCTATTTTTCCAAATTTGAGGAAATCATACTTCAAATCATAAAGCGAGGTTTTGTATTATTTCGATTCTAGGAAAAGACATATAAAGATGTTGTTTCCAATACAAATGATAAAAAATCAATGTGTTTTCATTAGAATGAACTAAAATGTTCCTGATTTCCGTTTATATTACCAATGGAAGATGTACACGTAAAACCGCTATAATCCAGCTGAAACGTCGATATACGCAATAGAAACAGAACTTCTCCCCTTTCAATATCTTACTCAGTATTTTACCGAGAAACAAATAGTTGATTGAAATGAAGTATTAAGGTTAATTTCTAATCAATTATGTGTTTGCATAATTTTTATCGTATATTTAATGAATTAATACCAATAAACTGAAAATTTACAAAAACGTGGAAAAACGGCAAAATATTCGGCCTAATTCGATGATATTTTGCTAAATCACTAAAGGAAAAGGGGATATTTAACGTCAAAATATTGCTAAATTCGATGATTTTTAGTACAAAACAAAATGCAAGAAAACTTGCTTAAAATTCAAAATTTGCGAAATTCTGAGATTTGAAAGCCAAATCACATATCGTGAGAAAACATGAAGAATTATCGTAATATTGGTTATAAACTAATATATTTACGTACAATCACAATACATGAAAAACGTGAAAAAATCGCTATATTACAAAATTTGAGGATTTTAACTTCAAATCATCTATCGAGGTTTCGTATTATTTAGATCCTAGAAAAGACATATAAAGATGTTGTTTCCAATACAAATAATAGAAATCAATGTGTTTTCATTAGAATTAACTAAAATGTTCCTGATTTTCCGTTTATATTACCAATGGAAAATGTACACGTAAACCGCTCAAATCCGGCTGAAACGTCGATATATGCAATAAAAACAGAACTTCTCCCCCTTTTTCATCAACTTACTCAGTATTTTAAAGAGAAACAAATAGTTGATTGAAAATGAAGTATTTAAGGTTATTTTCTAATCAATATGTGTTTGCATCATTTTTATCGTGTATATAATGAATTATTAAAAATAACTGAAAATTCACAAAACGTGGAAAACGGCAAAATATTGCCGAATTCGATGACATTTTTATTAAATCACATAAAGGAAAAGGGGGATAACAAACGTCAAAATATTGCTAAATTCGATGGTTTTTTTGATTGAAAACTTGCTTAAAAATGCAAAATTTTGCGAAATTCTGAGATTCGAAGGCCAAATCACATATCGTGAGAAAAACATGAAGTAGTATAGAATATTGGTAAAAACGATATATTTACATAATGTCACACTACTTGAAAAAACGTGGAAAAAATCGCTATTTTTCCAAATTTGAGGAAATCATTCTTCAAATCATAAAGCGAGGTTTTGTATTATTTCGATTCTAGAAAAGACATATAAAGATGTTGTTTCCAATACAAATGATAAAAATCAATGTGTTTTTCATTAGAATGAACTAAAATGTTCCTGGTATTCCGTTTATATTACCAATGGAAGATGTACACGTAAACCGCTATAATCCAGCTGAAACGTCGATATACGCAATAAAAACAGAACTTCTCCCCATTTCAATATCTTACTCAGTATTTTACCGAGAAACAAATAGTTGATTGAAAATGAAGTATTTAAGGTTAATTTCTAATCAATTATGTGTTTGCATAATTTTTATCGTATATTTAATGAATTAATACCAATAAACTGAAAATTTACAAAAAACGTGGAAAAAACGGCAAAATATTCGGCCTAATTCGATGATATTTTGCTAAAATCACTAAAAGGAAAAGGGATATTTAACGTCAAAATATTGCTAAATTCGATTATTTTTAGTACAAAACCAAAATGCAAGAAAACTTGCTTAAAATGCAAATTTGCGAAATTCTGAGATTTGAAAGCCAAATCACATATCGTGAGAAAACATGAAGAATTATCGTAATATTGGTATAAACTAATATATTTACGTACAATCACAATACATGAAAAACGTGAAAAAATCGCTATATTACCAAATTTGAGGATTTTAACTTCAAATCATCTATCGAGGTTTCGTATTATTTAGATCCTAGAAAAGACATATAAAGATGTTGTTTCCAATACAAATGATAGAAATCAATGTGTTTTCATTAGAATTAACTAAAATGTTCCTGATTTTCCGTTTATATTACCAATGGAAGATGTACACGTAAAACCGCTCTAATCCGGCTGAAACGTCGATATATGCAATAAAAACAGAACTTCTCCCCTTTTCATCATCTTACTCAGTATTTTAACGAGAAACAAATAGTTGATTGAAAATGAAGTATTTAAGGTTATTTTCTAATCAATATGTGTTTGCATCATTTTTATCGTGTATATAATGAATTATTAAAAATAAACTGAAAATTCACAAAAACGTGGAAAACGGCAAAATATTGCCTAATTCGATGATATTTTTATTAAATCACATAAAGGAAAAGGGGGATAACAAACGTCAAAATATTGCTAAATTCGATGGTTTTTTGATTGAAAACTTGCTTAAAAATGCAAAATTTGCGAAATTCTGAGATTTGAAGGCCAAATCACATATCGTGAGAAAACATGAAGCAGTATCGAAATATTGGTAAAAACGAATATATTTACATAATGTCACACTACTTGAAAAACGTGAAAAATCGCTATTTTTCCAAATTTGAGGAAATCATACTTCAAATCATAAAGCGAGGTTTTGTATTATTTCGATTCTAGAAAAGACATATAAAGATGTTGTTTCCAATACAAATGATAAAAATCAATGTGTTTTCATTAGAAACTAAAATGTTCCTGATTTTCCGTTTATATTACCAATGGAAGATGTACACGTAAAACCGCTATAATCCAGCTGAAACGTCGATATACGCAATAAAAACAGAACTTCTCCCCTTTTCAATATCTTACTCAGTATTTTACCGAGAAACAAATAGTTGATTGAAAATGAAGTATTTAAGGTTAATTTCTAATCAATTATGTGTTTGCATAATTTTTATCGTATATTTAATGAATTAATACCAATAAACTGAAAATTTACAAAAACGTGGAAAAACGGCAAAATATTCGGCTAATTCGATGATATTTTGCTAAAATCACTAAAAGGAAAAGGGGATATTTAACGTCAAAATATTGCTAAATTCGATGATTTTTAGTACAAAACAAAATGCAAGAAAACTTGCTTAAAATGCAAAATTTGCGAAATTCTGAGATTTGAAAGCCAAATCACATATCGTGAGAAAACATGAAGAATTATCGTAATATTGGTATAAACTAATATATTTACGTACAATCACAATACATGAAAAACGTGAAAAAATCGCTATATTACCAAATTTGAGGATTTTAACTTCAAATCATCTATCGAGGTTTCGTATTATTTAGATCCTAGAAAAGACATATAAAGATGTTGTTTCCAATACAAATGATAAAATCAATGTGTTTTCATTAGAATTAACTAAAATGTTCCTGATTTTCCGTTTATATTACCAATGGAAATGTACACGTAAAACCGCTCTATCCGGCTGAAACGTCGATATATGCAATAAAAACAGAACTTCTCCCCTTTTCATCATCTTACTCAGTATTTTAACGAGAAACAAATAGTTGATTGAAAATGAAGTATTTAAGGTTATTTTCTAATCAATAATGTGTTTGCATCATTTTTATCGTGTATATAATGAATTATTAAAAATAAACTGAAAATTCACAAAAACGTGGAAAACGGCAAAATATTGCCTAATTCGATGATATTTTTATTAAATCACATAAAGGAAAAGGGGGATAACAAACGTCAAAATATTGCTAAATTCGATGGTTTTTTGATTGAAAACTTGCTTAAAAATGCAAAATTTGCGAAATTCTGAGATTTGAAGGCCAAATCACATATCGTGAGAAAACATGAAGCAGTATCGAAATATTGGTAAAAACGAATATATTTACATAATGTCACACTACTGAAAAACGTGAAAAATCGCTATTTTTCCAAATTTGAGGAAATCATACTTCAAATCATAAAGCGAGGTTTTGTATTATTTCGATTCTAGAAAAGACATATAAAGATGTTGTTTCCAATACAAATGATAAAAATCAATGTGTTTTCATTAGAATGAACTAAAATGTTCCTGATTTTCCGTTTATATTACCAATGGAAGATGTACACGTAAAACCGCTAAATCCGCGCTGAAACGTCGATATATGCAATAAAAACAGAACTTCTCCCCTTTTCATCATCTTACTCAGTATTTTACGAGAAACAAATAGTTGATTGAAAATGAAGTATTTAAGGTTATTTCTAATCAATATGTGTTTGCATATTTTTATCGTATATAATGAATTATTAAAAATAAACTGAAAATTCACAAAAACGTGGAAAACGGCAAAATATTGCCTAATTCGATGATATTTTTAAAATCACATAAAGGAAAAGGGGATAACAAACGTCAAAATATTGCTAAATTCGATGATTTTTTGATTGAAAACTTGCTTAAAATGCAAAATTTGCGAAATTCTGAGATTTGAAGCCAAATCACATATCGTGAGAAAACATGAAGAGTATCGAATATTGGTAAAAACGAATATATTTACATAATCACACTACTGAAAAACGTGAAAAATCGCTATTTTTCCAAATTTGAGGATTACTTCAAATCATAAAGCGAGGTTTTGTATTATTTCGATCTAGAAAAGACATATAAAGATGTTGTTTCCAATACAAATGATAAAATCAATGTGTTTTCATTAGAATTAACTAAAATGTTCCTGATTTTCCGTTTATATTACCAATGGAAGATGTACACGTAAAACCGCTATAATCCAGCTGAAACGTCGATATACGCAATAAAAACAGAACTTCTCCCCTTTTCATATCTTACTCAGTATTTTACGAGAAACAAATAGTTGATTGAAAATGAAGTATTTAAGGTTATTTCTAATCAATTATGTGTTTGCATAATTTTTATCGTATATTTAATGAATTAATAAATAAACTGAAAATTCACAAAAACGTGGAAAACGGCAAAATATTCGCCTAATTCGATGATATTTTGCTAAAATCACTAAAGGAAAAGGGGATATTTAACGTCAAAATATTGCTAAATTCGATGATTTTTAGTACAAAACAAAATGCAAGAAAACTTGCTTAAAACAAAATTTGCGAAATTCTGAGATTTGAAGCCAAATCACATATCGTGAGAAAACATGAAGAATTATCGTAATATTGGTAAAACGAATATATTTACGTACAATCACAATACATGAAAAACGTGAAAAATCGCTATTTACCAAATTTGAGGATTTTAACTTCAAATCATATCGAGGTTT
Source organism: Procambarus clarkii (assembly GCF_040958095.1). Taxonomy (NCBI): domain Eukaryota; kingdom Metazoa; phylum Arthropoda; class Malacostraca; order Decapoda; family Cambaridae; genus Procambarus; species Procambarus clarkii. Next base: position 50,953,971 of record NC_091162.1, on the reverse strand, counting down.
CGTATTATTTAGATCTAGAAAAGACATATAAAGATGTTGTTTCCAATACAAATGATAAAATCAATGTGTTTTCATTAGAATTAACTAAAATGTTCCTGATTTTCCGTTTATATTACCAATGGAAATGTACACGTAAAACCGCTAAATCCGCTGAAACGTCGATATATGCAATAAAAACAGAACTTCTCCCCTTTTCATCATCTTACTCAGTATTTTAACGAGAAACAAATAGTTGATTGAAAATGAAGTATTTAAGGTTATTTCTAATCAATATGTGTTTGCATCATTTTTATCGTATATAATGAATTATAAATAAACTGAAAATTCACAAAAACGTGGAAAACGGCAAAATATTGCCTAATTCGATGATATTTTTATTAAATCACATAAAGGAAAAGGGGATAACAAACGTCAAAATATTGCTAAATTCGATGATTTTTTGATTGAAAACTTGCTTAAAAATGCAAAATTTGCGAAATTCTGAGATTTGAAGGCCAAATCACATATCGTGAGAAAACATGAAGAGTATCGAATATTGGTAAAAACGAATATATTTACATAATGTCACACTACATGAAAAACGTGAAAAATCGCTATTTTCCAAATTTGAGGAAATCATTCTTCAAATCATAACGAGGTTTTATTATTTCGATTCTAGAAAAGACATATAAAGATGTTGTTTCCAATACAAATGATAAAATCAATGTGTTTTCATTAGAATTAACTAAAATGTTCCTGATTTTCCGTTTATATTACCAATGGAAGATGTACACGTAAAACCGCTATAATCCGCTGAAACGTCGATATACGCAATAAAAACAGAACTTCTCCCCTTTTCAATCTTACTCAGTATTTTACGAGAAACAAATAGTTGATTGAAAATGAAGTATTTAAGGTTAATTTCTAATCAATTATGTGTTTGCATAATTTTTATCGTATATTTAATGAATTAATACCAATAAACTGAAAATTCACAAAAACGTGGAAAAACGGCAAAATATTCGCCTAATTCGATGATATTTTGCTAAAATCACTAAAGGAAAAGGGGATATTTAACGTCAAAATATTGCTAAATTCGATGATTTTTAGTACAAAACAAAATGCAAGAAAACTTGCTTAAAATGCAAAATTTGCGAAATTCTGAGATTTGAAGCCAAATCACATATCGTGAGAAAACATGAAGAATTATCGTAATATTGGTATAAACTAATATATTTACGTACAATCACAATACATGAAAAACGTGAAAAAATCGCTATATTACCAAATTTGAGGATTTTAACTTCAAATCATCTATCGAGGTTTCGTATTATTTAGATCTAGAAAAGACATATAAAGATGTTGTTTCCAATACAAATGATAAAAATCAATGTGTTTTCATTAGAATTAACTAAAATGTTCCTGATTTTCCGTTTATATTACCAATGGAAGATGTACACGTAAAACCGCTAATCCGGCTGAAACGTCGATATATGCAATAAAAACAGAACTTCTCCCCTTTTCATCATCTTACTCAGTATTTTACGAGAAACAAATAGTTGATTGAAAATGAAGTATTTAAGGTTATTTCTAATCAATATGTGTTTGCATCATTTTTATCGTATATTAATGAATTAAAAATAAACTGAAAATTCACAAAAACGTGGAAAACGGCAAAATATTGCCTAATTCGATGATATTTTTATTAAATCACTAAAGGAAAAGGGGATAACAAACGTCAAAATATTGCTAAATTCGATGATTTTTTGATTGAAAACTTGCTTAAAATGCAAAATTTGCGAAATTCTGAGATTTGAAGCCAAATCACATATCGTGAGAAAACATGAAGTATCGAAATATTGGTAAAAACGAATATATTTACATATGTCACACTACTGAAAAACGTGAAAAATCGCTATTTTTCCAAATTTGAGGAAATCATACTTCAAATCATAAAGCGAGGTTTTGTATTATTTCGATCTAGAAAAGACATATAAAGATGTTGTTTCCAATACAAATGATAAAATCAATGTGTTTTCATTAGAATTAACTAAAATGTTCCTGATTTTCCGTTTATATTACCAATGGAAGATGTACACGTAAAACCGCTATAATCCAGCTGAAACGTCGATATAGCAATAAAAACAGAACTTCTCCCCTTTTCATATCTTACTCAGTATTTTACGAGAAACAAATAGTTGATTGAAAATGAAGTATTTAAGGTTAATTTCTAATCAATTATGTGTTTGCATAATTTTTATCGTATATTTAATGAATTAATACCAATAAACTGAAAATTCACAAAAACGTGGAAAACGGCAAAATATTCGCCTAATTCGATGATATTTTGCTAAATCACTAAAGGAAAAGGGGATATTTAACGTCAAAATATTGCTAAATTCGATGATTTTTAGTACAAAACTGCAAGAAAACTTGCTTAAAATGCAAAATTTGCGAAATTCTGAGATTTGAAGCCAAATCACATATCGTGAGAAAACATGAAGAATTATCGTAATATTGGTATAAACTAATATATTTACGTACAATCACAATACATGAAAAACGTGAAAAATCGCTATATTACCAAATTTGAGGATTTTAACTTCAAATCATATCGAGGTTTCGTATTATTTAGATCCTAGAAAAGACATATAAAGATGTTGTTTCCAATACAAATGATAAAATCAATGTGTTTTCATTAGAATTAACTAAAATGTTCCTGATTTTCCGTTTATATTACCAATGGAAATGTACACGTAAAACCGCTCTAATCCGCTGAAACGTCGATATATGCAATAAAAACAGAACTTCTCCCCTTTTCATATCTTACTCAGTATTTTACGAGAAACAAATAGTTGATTGAAAATGAAGTATTTAAGGTTATTTTCTAATCAATATGTGTTTGCATAATTTTTATCGTGTATATAATGAATTATTAAAAATAAACTGAAAATTCACAAAAACGTGGAAAACGGCAAAATATTGCCTAATTCGATGATATTTTATTAAATCACTAAAGGAAAAGGGGATAACAAACGTCAAAATATTGCTAAATTCGATGATTTTTGATGAAAACTTGCTTAAAATGCAAAATTTGCGAAATTCTGAGATTTGAAGCCAAATCACATATCGTGAGAAAACATGAAGAGTATCGAATATTGGTAAAACGAATATATTTACACAATCACACTACTGAAAAACGTGAAAAATCGCTATTTTCCAAATTTGAGGATTACTTCAAATCATAAAGCGAGGTTTTGTATTATTTCGATTCTAGAAAAGACATATAAAGATGTTGTTTCCAATACAAATGATAAAATCAATGTGTTTTCATTAGAATTAACTAAAATGTTCCTGATTTTCCGTTTATATTACCAATGGAAGATGTACACGTAAAACCGCTCAATCCGGCTGAAACGTCGATATATGCAATAAAAACAGAACTTCTCCCCTTTTCATCATCTTACTCAGTATTTTAACGAGAAACAAATAGTTGATTGAAAATGAAGTATTTAAGGTTATTTTCTAATCAATAATGTGTTTGCATCATTTTTATCGTGTATATAATGAATTATTAAAAATAAACTGAAAATTCACAAAAACGTGGAAAACGGCAAAATATTGCCTAATTCGATGATATTTTTATTAAATCACATAAAGGAAAAGGGGGATAACAAACGTCAAAATATTGCTAAATTCGATGGTTTTTTGATTGAAAACTTGCTTAAAAATGCAAAATTTGCGAAATTCTGAGATTTGAAGGCCAAATCACATATCGTGAGAAAACATGAAGCAGTATCGAAATATTGGTAAAAACGAATATATTTACATAATGTCACACTACTGAAAAACGTGAAAAATCGCTATTTTTCCAAATTTGAGGAAATCATACTTCAAATCATAAAGCGAGGTTTTGTATTATTTCGATTCTAGAAAAGACATATAAAGATGTTGTTTCCAATACAAATGATAAAAATCAATGTGTTTTCATTAGAATGAACTAAAATGTTCCTGATTTTCCGTTTATATTACCAATGGAAGATGTACACGTAAAACCGCTATAATCCAGCTGAAACGTCGATATACGCAATAAAAACAGAACTTCTCCCCTTTTCAATATCTTACTCAGTATTTTACCGAGAAACAAATAGTTGATTGAAAATGAAGTATTTAAGGTTAATTTCTAATCAATTATGTGTTTGCATAATTTTTATCGTATATTTAATGAATTAATACCAATAAACTGAAAATTTACAAAAACGTGGAAAAACGGCAAAATATTCGGCCTAATTCGATGATATTTTGCTAAAATCACTAAAAGGAAAAGGGGATATTTAACGTCAAAATATTGCTAAATTCGATGATTTTTAGTACAAAACAAAATGCAAGAAAACTTGCTTAAAATGCAAAATTTGCGAAATTCTGAGATTTGAAAGCCAAATCACATATCGTGAGAAAACATGAAGAATTATCGTAATATTGGTATAAACTAATATATTTACGTACAATCACAATACATGAAAAACGTGAAAAAATCGCTATATTACCAAATTTGAGGATTTTAACTTCAAATCATCTATCGAGGTTTCGTATTATTTAGATCCTAGAAAAGACATATAAAGATGTTGTTTCCAATACAAATGATAGAAATCAATGTGTTTTCATTAGAATTAACTAAAATGTTCCTGATTTTCCGTTTATATTACCAATGGAAATGTACACGTAAAACCGCTCTAATCCGGCTGAAACGTCGATATATGCAATAAAAACAGAACTTCTCCCCTTTTCATCATCTTACTCAGTATTTTAACGAGAAACAAATAGTTGATTGAAAATGAAGTATTTAAGGTTATTTTCTAATCAATAATGTGTTTGCATCATTTTTATCGTGTATATAATGAATTATTAAAAATAAACTGAAAATTCACAAAAACGTGGAAAACGGCAAAATATTGCCTAATTCGATGATATTTTTATTAAATCACATAAAGGAAAAGGGGGATAACAAACGTCAAAATATTGCTAAATTCGATGGTTTTTTGATTGAAAACTTGCTTAAAAATGCAAAATTTGCGAAATTCTGAGATTTGAAGGCCAAATCACATATCGTGAGAAAACATGAAGCAGTATCGAAATATTGGTAAAAACGAATATATTTACATAATGTCACACTACTGAAAAACGTGAAAAATCGCTATTTTTCCAAATTTGAGGAAATCATTCTTCAAATCATAAAGCGAGGTTTTGTATTATTTCGATTCTAGAAAAGACATATAAAGATGTTGTTTCCAATACAAATGATAAAAATCAATGTGTTTTCATTAGAATGAACTAAAATGTTCCTGATTTTCCGTTTATATTACCAATGGAAGATGTACACGTAAAACCGCTATAATCCAGCTGAAACGTCGATATACGCAATAAAAACAGAACTTCTCCCCTTTTCAATATCTTACTCAGTATTTTACCGAGAAACAAATAGTTGATTGAAAATGAAGTATTTAAGGTTAATTTCTAATCAATTATGTGTTTGCATAATTTTTATCGTATATTTAATGAATTAATACCAATAAACTGAAAATTTACAAAAACGTGGAAAAACGGCAAAATATTCGGCCTAATTCGATGATATTTTGCTAAAATCACTAAAGGAAAAGGGGATATTTAACGTCAAAATATTGCTAAATTCGATGATTTTTAGTACAAAACAAAATGCAAGAAAACTTGCTTAAAATGCAAAATTTGCGAAATTCTGAGATTTGAAAGCCAAATCACATATCGTGAGAAAACATGAAGAATTATCGTAATATTGGTATAAACTAATATATTTACGTACAATCACAATACATGAAAAACGTGAAAAAAATCGCTATATTACCAAATTTGAGGATTTTAACTTCAAATCATCTATCGAGGTTTCGTATTATTTAGATCCTAGAAAAGACATATAAAGATGTTGTTTCCAATACAAATGATAGAAATCAATGTGTTTTCATTAGAATTAACTAAAATGTTCCTGATTTTCCGTTTATATTACCAATGGAAGATGTACACGTAAAACCGCTCTAATCCGGCTGAAACGTCGATATATGCAATAAAAACAGAACTTCTCCCCTTTTCATCATCTTACTCAGTATTTTAACGAGAAACAAATAGTTGATTGAAAATGAAGTATTTAAGGTTATTTTCTAATCAATAATGTGTTTGCATCATTTTTATCGTGTATATAATGAATTATTAAAAATAAACTGAAAATTCACAAAAACGTGGAAAACGGCAAAATATTGCCTAATTCGATGATATTTTTATTAAATCACATAAAGGAAAAGGGGGATAACAAACGTCAAAATATTGCTAAATTCGATGGTTTTTTGATTGAAAACTTGCTTAAAAATGCAAAATTTGCGAAATTCTGAGATTTGAAGGCCAAATCACATATCGTGAGAAAACATGAAGCAGTATCGAAATATTGGTAAAAACGAATATATTTACATAATGTCACACTACTTGAAAAACGTGAAAAATCGCTATTTTTCCAAATTTGAGGAAATCATACTTCAAATCATAAAGCGAGGTTTTGTATTATTTCGATTCTAGAAAAGACATATAAAGATGTTGTTTCCAATACAAATGATAAAAATCAATGTGTTTTCATTAGAATGAACTAAAATGTTCCTGATTTTCCGTTTATATTACCAATGGAAGATGTACACGTAAAACCGCTATAATCCAGCTGAAACGTCGATATACGCAATAAAAACAGAACTTCTCCCCTTTTCAATATCTTACTCAGTATTTTACCGAGAAACAAATAGTTGATTGAAAATGAAGTATTTAAGGTTAATTTCTAATCAATTATGTGTTTGCATAATTTTTATCGTATATTTAATGAATTAATACCAATAAACTGAAAATTTACAAAAACGTGGAAAAACGGCAAAATATTCGGCCTAATTCGATGATATTTTGCTAAAATCACTAAAAGGAAAAGGGGATATTTAACGTCAAAATATTGCTAAATTCGATGATTTTTAGTACAAAACAAAATGCAAGAAAACTTGCTTAAAATGCAAAATTTGCGAAATTCTGAGATTTGAAAGCCAAATCACATATCGTGAGAAAACATGAAGAATTATCGTAATATTGGTATAAACTAATATATTTACGTACAATCACAATACATGAAAAACGTGAAAAAAATCGCTATATTACCAAATTTGAGGATTTTAACTTCAAATCATCTATCGAGGTTTCGTATTATTTAGATCCTAGAAAAGACATATAAAGATGTTGTTTCCAATACAAATGATAGAAATCAATGTGTTTTCATTAGAATTAACTAAAATGTTCCTGATTTTCCGTTTATATTACCAATGGAAAATGTACACGTAAAACCGCTCTAATCCGGCTGAAACGTCGATATATGCAATAAAAACAGAACTTCTCCCCTTTTCATCATCTTACTCAGTATTTTAACGAGAAACAAATAGTTGATTGAAAATGAAGTATTTAAGGTTATTTTCTAATCAATAATGTGTTTGCATCATTTTTATCGTGTATATAATGAATTATTAAAAATAAACTGAAAATTCACAAAAACGTGGAAAACGGCAAAATATTGCCTAATTCGATGATATTTTTATTAAATCACATAAAGGAAAAGGGGATAACAAACGTCAAAATATTGCTAAATTCGATGGTTTTTTGATTGAAAACTTGCTTAAAAATGCAAAATTTGCGAAATTCTGAGATTTGAAGGCCAAATCACATATCGTGAGAAAACATGAAGCAGTATCGAAATATTGGTAAAAACGAATATATTTACATAATGTCACACTACTGAAAAACGTGAAAAATCGCTATTTTTCCAAATTTGAGGAAATCATTCTTCAAATCATAAAGCGAGGTTTTGTATTATTTCGATTCTAGAAAAGACATATAAAGATGTTGTTTCCAATACAAATGATAAAAATCAATGTGTTTTCATTAGAATGAACTAAAATGTTCCTGATTTTCCGTTTATATTACCAATGGAAGATGTACACGTAAAACCGCTAAATCCGCTGAAACGTCGATATACGCAATAAAAACAGAACTTCTCCCCTTTTCATATCTTACTCAGTATTTTACGAGAAACAAATAGTTGATTGAAAATGAAGTATTTAAGGTTATTTCTAATCAATATGTGTTTGCATCATTTTTATCGTGTATAATGAATTATAAATAAACTGAAAATTCACAAAAACGTGGAAAACGGCAAAATATTGCCTAATTCGATGATATTTTTAAAATCACTAAAGGAAAAGGGGATAACAAACGTCAAAATATTGCTAAATTCGATGATTTTTTGATTGAAAACTTGCTTAAAATGCAAAATTTGCGAAATTCTGAGATTTGAAGCCAAATCACATATCGTGAGAAAACATGAAGAGTATCGAATATTGGTAAAACGAATATATTTACGTAATGTCACACTACTGAAAAACGTGAAAAATCGCTATTTACCAAATTTGAGGATTACTTCAAATCATAAAGCGAGGTTTTGTATTATTTCGATCTAGAAAAGACATATAAAGATGTTGTTTCCAATACAAATGATAAAAATCAATGTGTTTTCATTAGAATTAACTAAAATGTTCCTGATTTTCCGTTTATATTACCAATGGAAGATGTACACGTAAAACCGCTATAATCCGCTGAAACGTCGATATACGCAATAAAAACAGAACTTCTCCCCTTTTCATATCTTACTCAGTATTTTACGAGAAACAAATAGTTGATTGAAAATGAAGTATTTAAGGTTAATTTCTAATCAATTATGTGTTTGCATAATTTTTATCGTATATTTAATGAATTAATACCAATAAACTGAAAATTACAAAAACGTGGAAAAACGGCAAAATATTCGGCCTAATTCGATGATATTTTGCTAAAATCACTAAAGGAAAAGGGGATATTTAACGTCAAAATATTGCTAAATTCGATGATTTTAGTACGT